>NC_053025.1:447605812-447905812 GCF_003073215.2 Triticum urartu | reverse complement strand
ACCCATATGTCTTTTACATACTGCTCCGTAGCTCTGGCTAGACCATTCTGAGCGGCATGGAGGTGCGCATATCCCGAGTTGAAGGCATCCAATGCCTCTTGGGAGAAACAAGCGTCACGAAGAACAGTCCGGTGACGCATGTGGTTCATGGCACTTTCCACCTTGGAATTGGTGGCGGACAGTTTGTCTGCATCCTCTGTCGGAGGAGCGCCCGGCGCACGCCTCATATTCGTTCCCGCTTTCGAATCCGGCCTTGGAGCCTAGCTAGTGGAGGCGCGATGGGTAACCACTCCGGGTATAGTCCGGCGAGCGCTCTTTTTCCTGAGAAGAAGGCATGGGCGTTAGTATGCCTCTGCGTGTCTTTTCAGCCCGCCTGGCCTCGCGGCCCCTTGTTGGCTAGTTGCCATAGGCTCGGCCTTCTGCCCCGAGGACCTCCCCTGCAAAACACGGCTGTTATACGGCAATCAAAAAATGCAAGGATGGATCCCTTTTTAAGTGCTGGGACTTCGGTCTCAGTCACCTGTGAGGTTGGAACTAGCCCAGGGTAATCGGCCGTAATGGCCACCAAGGCGTTGTCATTACTCGATTGGTAAAATACCCCATCGATCAGTTCCACAGATATGTCCGGATCCTCCTGGGAGGCCGGGTCAAGGGACCGTCCAGGATCCTCGGTTTGTGGAGGAGGGCTGTTTATCTCCTTTACAGCCTGGCGCAGCTCCTGCGATGAAATCGCTAGACTGAATACTTAACTACGGGAATACGAAACGGATGGGCGAGAAAAAGTCTCCGCTTACCTAGCTCGGAGGATTGTACATATAGAATCCGCCCTGAGGGTTGACACGAAGGAATTCCTCCTCTTCTCCCTTGTACAAAGTGGACAAGATCTTTATTAGATCAGCAGCCGATCCCGGCCCTTTGCGGCCGTGGCGGGTGGCGTCATCCTCCTCGTTGAAATCCCACATGGGGTGGCCTCTATACTGGAGCGGCTGCACCCCCCGCATGATACATATGGCCATGACCTCGATCATGGTCAATCTGGATCGAGCTAAAAAACTTATCCGGCTCATCAGGTAAAGAACGTCCCTGTCATCTTCCTCCAGGGAGCTCCGTGGATGCCAGCTCCGACGCTTCTTCAAAGGGGCGTTGTCGAACTCAGGAAGGCCGATCCAAATAGGATCCGGGAGGGGGACGTCTTCTATATAAAACCATTCTGAAGGCCATTCTTCGGACATCTTCTTTGGGGTTCCGGACAGGTATCCGGTCCCGGCAACACGCCACACTTCGGCTCCGCCCACTTGATATATTGACCCCTTCTGAGAACGGGGCACAAGGCAGAACAACTTCTTCCACAGAGCGAAATGAGCCTCACATCCCAAAAACAACTCGCAAAGGGCTACGAATACCGTGATATGCAGCATGGAGGCAGGCGTAAGGTTGTGCAACTGGAGGATGTAGAACTCCAGGAGCCCCCGGAGAAATGGATGAATTGGGAATCCGAGCCCTCTTACCAAATAAGGGACAAGGCATACCCGCTCTCCCTTGGAGGGATTGGGAAGGCTCTCCGCTTGCTCTCCGCCATTATAGGTGGCAAGCTTGGCTCGAACCAGGACCAGGTACGCTGGGGGAAGAAATCCCTTGGTCTGAAGCATCAATAATTTGCTGTGTGGGACGGAACATCTCTCCCAATCTCCAGGCTTGGAGCTAGGGGGCGAGAGGAGGAGCTACGTCGACCGGTCATGATGGAATGGATATTTGTCGGGTGCGCTCCGATGAAGGCTCGCCGAGGGAGGATGGTGTGATTTGGATCTGAATCCTCGTTTTTTTAATAGGCGGCTCATTCATACAGGTAGGGGGGTAAATGTGAAAATGCCCTGGCTCTTCACATTCGCTCTACACGTGGAAGCTGGCCATTATTAGTCGTGGAAGCCAAGGAGTGCAACATTCACAAGAGACCGGACACTATTTCGATAGGTACACAGAATTTGGAGAGGAACCTGCCTTGCAATGCCGAAGACAATACTGCGCGCAGGACTCATCGTCATTGAAGCCTGGTTCCGGGGCTACTGAGGGAGTCCTGGATTAGGGGGTCTCCGGACAACCGGACTATCTCCATTGGTCGGACTATTAGACTATGAAGATACAAGATTGAAGACTTCGTCTCGTGTCCGGATGGGACTCTACTTGGCATGGAAGGCAAGCTGGGCAATACGTATATGGATATCTCCTCCTTTGTAACCGACCTTGTGTAACCCTAAACCTCTCCGGTGTCTATATAAACCGAAGGGTTTTAGTTCGTAGGACAACAACCATAACATACAATCATACCATAGGCTAGCTTCTAGGGTTTAGCCTCTCTGATCTCGTGGTAGATCTACTCTTGTACTACCCATATCATCAATATTAATCAAGCAGGACGTCGGGTTTTACCTCCATCAAGAGGGCCCGAACCTGGGTAAAATTTCGTGTCCCCTGCCTCCTGTTACCATCCAGCCTAGACGCACAGTTCGGGACCCCCTACCCGAGATCTGCCGGCTTTGACACCGAAAGTGGCCGCTTTTGGAGTTACTCAAGAGTAGTAAGATTCCATTTACAGTTTAACCCAAGATGCACATCTCGTGGCTTCAACTACCACTCTATTTTCTTTCATGACATGACCTGGATGCTGGATGTCCCACGTGTCGGCAAAAGGAGGAAGAACCTGACCAAATCTTCGGTTCTGCTCTCGGATTAGACTAGTTGTGCTAACTTAAAAATTTTATTGTGTACTCCCTCCGTTCCAAAATACTTGACTTCCATTTGTCCAAAAATGGATGTACCTATATACTAAGACATGTCTAGATACATATATATTTTGACAAATAGAAGGCATGTATTGTGCAACGGAGGGAGTAGAATGGATGCAAGTTTTTGTATTGGGAAGAAGACTACATCCATATATTGATAGAGCGCAATTTAGTAGATGTTCTATCACTTTTAGCTAGCACAGACGCAAGATCGAGCCTCCGCAGATCAACAATGAATGCATCGAGGAGGCACTAATCCAACTTACAGGAGCAGTAAAATGTATTCTTGTGGTTCTTGTTTTCTTTGGTCTTGCTTTTCTAGTCAAAATTATCGTTGGAGTTCATGCAAAACGGAGGTGCGTTTGGGGTCGTGCGTTGGAGTTGGCCTTACAAGTGGGACCGCAGTTAAGGAAACCGACTATCAGCAAACCCCCACCTCGCCCGCCGCGCGATGGCTGATGTTAGAGAAACGACGAGGTTGAAGAGATTGCTCTAGCACGGACTCCAAGAAATAATATGGTGTCAGATGGATGTCGTGGTGGTGGCGTGTGCCGTACTCCTGGACGTGAATGCTTGTTCTGGCCCATGCCACCCTACTACTCCTACTACTTACTCCTACTATATAGTACTAGTATCGAGGATTCGAGGTGCTGGTTACGTACAGCGAACACATTAACATATGGCTACAGTAAAAACACCTGCCCGGCGCGCGAAGCATGTGAAGCTAGTACAAATAGTGTACTACTATTGTTGATTGGCCTCATCCGATAACCTGTTGCAATGCACGTACAATTATGTATTCAAAAAAAAAAAATTTTGCCTCGTCGCACCACTCACTCAGAGAAGCGACTCGAAAGCCATTCATAAATTTAGTAAGTTTATCACACGCATATCATTTTTTACATACAACAGGTCATCAACCCACATCGACAACGAGGATACATTATAAATACTAAAGTTTTCACCACACAACAAATAACAAGCAATGAAATGAACTTCAACTCAACCATTCCTCGGTGTTGGAAACGCTTGCTTTGAACCACAAGTGATTCTCTGGGACGGGCCATCGATTGTCGATCTGGAAACCAACGCAGGACTGATCATCCAGGCTGAAGCAGCCTACTATATAACTAGTAGAAAAAGGGCCTTTTGTCCCGGTTGATAAGGGCCTTTAGTCCCGATTCTGGAACCGGGACTAAAGGGTCGATACTAAAGCGTCCCCCTTTAGTCCCGGTTCTTATACGAACCGGGACTAAAGGCCCTCCACGTGGCCACTGCCTGGAGGTCCACCTTTAGTCCCGGTTGGTAACACCAACCGGTACACCAACCGGTACTAAAGGAAATTTTATGGTTTTTTTTATTATTATTTTGAAATTTTTTATTTTTGAATTTTTGAATTATTTTAACCTCTAATCTCTAATCACCCCTCATCACTCCTCAATTTAACCTTTAATCTCTAATCACACCTCATCATTCCAAATCATCTAACTTCCCGAGCGGTCACCCATCCTCTCACAACTCCAGCCTGAGCACGCTTAACTTCCCGGTTCTATTCTCCCTCGTTTCCAAGTCTGCACTTGTTGTTTTCCTGACAATAGTAAGATGTCAATCATATTAACCCTCAGAAATTTAGCTTGAGCATGAAGTCACACATTTTACTGTCTGAGTTTGAAACTATTGTTCTAAAAAATAATAATTATTTAGTAACACTAATATTTCTTGAATAAGTAGTTTGACCACAGTTTGACCCTAGTTTGACCATAGTTTGACCAGATTTGACCAAAATTCAAAAAAACTGAAATAATTATTTGGTAACACTAATATTTCTTGAATAAGTAGTTTGACCATTGTTGACCACAGTTTGACCATATTTGACCAAAATTCAAAAAAACTAAAATAATTATTTAGTAACACTAATATTATTGAATAATTATTTAGTAACACTAATACTTCTTGAATAAGTAGTTTGACCAGATTTAACAAAAATTAAAAAAACTGAAATTTGAGCATAACTTTTTTTTCCTTTTAGAATTTGAGGATTCTAAAAATTTGCAAACAGGCCGTAGGCTGTCAAAATCGGGAGCGGATTTTCGTTCTGAACATTTTGATATATTATACTTTTTTTCCAAATTTAAGTTTTTAAATTTTCCTAACTAGTAGATGTAGTAATATAACTACCTCTCGAAGGATTTTATTTTTTGAAGTTTTTATCATTTTCTTTTGATTTTTTCGAAACAAAAAAGGCGATCCACAGGGGGGGTAGAGTTTGAAAATGGGACCTTTAGTCCCGGTTTGAGACACAAACCGGGACTAAAGGGCATTGCATCCTTTACTCTCGGTTTGTGTCTCAAACCGGGACTAAAGGTCTAATCTTTAGTCCCGGTGTGAGACACACACCGGGACTAAAGGGCATCGCACCCTTTAGTCTCAGTTCGTGCCTCAAACCGGGACTAAAGGGCTCAGGTGAACCGGGACTAATGCCTTAGCCGCACGAACCGGGACTAATGGGCTGACCCGGCCTGGACCTTTGCCCCCTTTTCTACTAGTGTATCCCTACCAGGGTAGGGAACCACACAAATGTCCGAGGTATAGACACTGTTGCTTCTCATAAATGGAACTGTTAACGTTGTGTCAACAGCAGTTGGATCGCCTTTCACCATCATCGGATAGTTTTGTCCAAGGAAGAGCGAGTTTTCTCCAAGACTATCAATTCTGTACCAGGGAGAAGGAGTTGGCGCTAGCACACTAGTATCCATCGCGAATACCATGCAACGGGTGTTGGAATAGGTCTGGAGAGTGCGACCATGGGAGACACCTGCTTCCTTAGCAGTAACATCATCAGTGGGCTGTATACACACAAGAAGAGGTGATCCATCGGAATTAGTTGCCAGGCGCCACAGAGTATATGGGCGCTGCTCGTCCTCATGCTCGTGATCATCACCATCGTCATCTCCCCCTTGGTTATAAAAATTTTCAAGTATAGGTGGTGGGATGTTCACAGGACCTTGGAAACACAAGAAGAAGGTTAATTACTAAAGGGAAACTTGCTAACCCGCATGCATGTGGATGAAACAATTATAATTACGGTGGAAGACAAACATACCGAAACTACTAGGATGCCATGCAAAAACAGTGCCACGAGTGGTGGCAGCAAACACAAGGCCCTCGTATGTTGTGTGGAATTGTGAGCGGATAACAATTTCACACAGGAAACAGCTATGACCATGATTACGCCAAGCTATTTAGGTGAGACTATAGAATACTCAAGCTTGTCGAAGATAGCAACAACATCATAGTTGCTGTAATTCCAAGAGCGGTTGGGAACTCGACAAATTGCTATCTTCCATAGAATACAGTCACCATGATCATATTTGAACGTGCGTACATTACCGGTGTGCTCAACCTCTGGGCAGTGTGCTGAGATTTTTGGAAGTGGAACCTGGTGACGAGTGTACACATTCACAAGTTCCCATTCGCAGTTGGACCCAATGTAAACAACCCAATCTCCATTTGCGCCCGCCCAAGCCTTGCCCTCAAGCGATGGCATCTTAACATCATACGTATCATTATCAAGCGGCATCAACTTGCACAGGGTGAGGCCTCCGTCGTGCCGGCGCCAGTCATCATCAGGGTCACGGTGAAGAAGATAGGGGAGATCAAATCGCTCCTTGACTCTTGGGTTCTTTGTAATGATGTTATTAGTTGAGTCGAGAATGGGCTTGCACAAACCTGCCATGCTAGCCGAGGTAATGACGTCACACCGATCAATGAGTTCCTCCACCACGTCATCTTTCAGATCGGGGCAAGAATAACGGGGTCGTTTTCGGCCTGTTCCCTCCATGGAGAAGACGATCGAACAATGGCAGAAGAAAGGGTGAAGGGCTGAAGGAAAATGGAGGAGGGAGAGGAAGAGCGTGCGACAGCAGTTCCAAATCAAGAGGGAAAGGCGAAGAGTCGGTGGACGGTTGCGAGTTTTCCACGGTTCATGAAGAGGCGCCCGGGCCTACACGTCCGTTCGGAAATACTCCTACTACTCGCCCTCGTCTCACTAATATGTTGGAACGGTACCACATGTCAACGAAACATGGTGTGTAATTTCTCGTGCAAAATGCGATCTGGCCGCGTTGGCCCGAGGTGCCGCATTAGTTATTGACCTTTATTTTTTTAATGGTGTGCCGATCAGTTTTGAAGCACGACTAACTGGTATTGTACGCAGAGAAAATATAAACTACTCTACCACTACTCCACCTCCAGTACTAGTAGTATAAAAAAGATATATAGGCTGGAGCTTGAGCGCTTTCTTGCTAAGGGCTGCCCACTTGCTTCTCACACTACCACCCTCTCTCCAGATCTAAAAAAGACGGCCCCTCTCTCCCTCCTCACTGGTGGTCACAGATCCGCCGGGGAAGAAAAGGACGTGCAGCGTTGATGCACTCGTCGCCGGCGAGCGAGGTCACGCACTGACGACAAGGCCGTCCTCTCAGACCTAGCGCCCGCGCGGGATGGCCTCCGTCCCCAAGCTCGCTACCGTAGTGTGTGCGGAGGACGACGACCACAAGTGAAGCCACTTCCCGCCGACCCTCAGGTATGCTACCTCTTTTCGAACCATAACCTTGTTCTATTGCCCCATCTGCCACGTCGGTGCATGTGGATATTTTTCCACTCCACCATATTCCCAATTTGGTATCCTCTGCTCTGCTGCCCACGCAGACAAAAACCATAATTTGCACTATTAAAGGAAACCCTACTTCATGCAGACTAATCCATGTCTGGGTTGAATAAGGAAAGGAAGGAAGACTGTACTGTCCAAGAGAGTAGGCATCGACCCCGCATCTAGGTTGAAAAGGGGAAAATCAGTAGCTAAGGAATGAGTCTCGTGTCTCTTGGTTGAAGAAGGGTAGAAAGGCATGACAACGCAATAGAGAATAACCAGGTCGATTGGTTTGTTGTCCTCGCATAGGAAAAAGGTGGCTAAAGAGAGCAAAAATGGGACGTAATCCACATATGTTGCCTGGATATTTGTTGCTCTGGGTAACCATACCTCCCTCACCACTCTGCATCCGTGGAGGTACATCATACCGGTGCGCCCACTATCCGAATGGGCCTCCCATGCTCTTATTTCCACTTTTTTTGTTGTTAGTATAACGCCAGCAGTCAAGTCAAGCAATGTTACTGCTAAAGTGATGCCACATTTAACTAATGCCACTCTCAGTCTAATGCCACCGATAAATTTAAGCAATACCATTTAATGTCAATGGATTATTTCAGGGTTAGCTGTTGATTGTGAATGTATTAAAGATTTTTCAGCTAAGGCATTCTAATGTTGTTGCACAGCGAGTATACCAACGATGAAACTTGTTACTACCTTCAGATTTTTGCACTGTTAATGCTTATAGATTACATACCTCACTTTCATGAGATAAGTTAATTTTTTTGTACAGTGTCACCAAAATGCCAAGGCGCTGATGTCATTTTATTTTGGTTAAATTGCACAGACAATTGTGAAGACAAGAGGAAAGGTCAAGAGTGGGCACCTCCTCCTCCGGTTGTTCTCTTGATTCGTTCGATCAAGTTTTTATGTTTGATCGATTATCAAGATTGGGATAGCAATTTTTAAGGTCCCCCGAGTTCGAAATGATATTTACCTTGGAGGTACATGGTTTGCAATTTTTTATACTGTCAATAGTTAATAATGCTAGTTACCTTCAGACTTTTGTATTTGGTTTAATGCTCATGCAGAGCTAGTATACCAATGCTGAAACTTGTTACCTTTACATTTTGTATTGTTAATTCTTATAGAAACCTTCCAGTGCTAGAGTTTATTGAAATATGTTCAGTAAAACCATTGTACTGTACCCTGTAATAAACTAACTACTCTACTGTTGCACTAGCCACTCGATTAGTGTATATTTGTAGTATTCGAATGGTGTTGCATTAGCGTATGGACATAAATAAAGTGTGGCAAGCTTTCCCAGATATGTGCTCAAGAAAACTACTACCTATTTTTCTAAATACTAGATGTTTAGGTACTTTAAATTGAACCGCAAAAACGTCTTATATTAAGGAACAAAGTGTGTAGAGTTCACTCAAATTATCCCGGTAAAGCTAGTCACACCTTTGTTAAAATTAATGTTCATTATATTATCGGAGGAGGTCTGTATGTTTGTCTCTAATGCCTGTCGACTACATACCTGACATCATGATGTAATGTTAAGTCATTTCCTTTTGTACAGTGTCACTGAATTGTCAAGGCGGTGATGGCATTTTATTTTAGTAGAACTGCACAAAATTTGCTTAAAAGAAGAGGAAAGGTCAGGAATGGCTCAGTTTTTCAGAAAAAACTATGTATGCCTTCCTGAAATTAGCCGATGTTGCTTTATTTATTCCTTCAAACAGGTGGTTAGAAACAGTCTTGCTACCTTTTCCCAATATGAAATTGGAATGCTTATATTTGTGAGCCTATGCTTCAACTAGTGCCACTTTTAGAGTAATCACACTTTCAATATCTATGCAAACAGGGATGCTCGATTTTAGTGGAACTGCACAAAAGGTCCAACTGGTTCAACATTAGGAGCATGTTTTTTACAAACCTTTATATCCAATTGGTGGAACTATGAGCTGTTCATTACGAAGGTACATGGTTTGCTACTATCTTGCTACTCTTTTTGTACTGTCATTAGATAGTAATACTAGTGGTTTGCATGTGAATTTATTGGCAGGGTGGACCTACATTGGAGGTGCAGGATAGGATTCAATGATTGGATGCTCAATTTCGGTTGTATTGATTTCACCTCTTCCATCACTGCGAACATGGATATCCTTGGTCTGATGAAGAATAGGCGCTATATTTCTGCTCTGAACCAGCAAATCAATTCAATATGAAATTGTCCAGGGCAAAACATAACTGTATCAGATTGTCCAGTGCAGACAGAGATATATGTTTAAACCAAAAATACAAGGTGTGGTATATGTTTACTAGCTGCTTGATATTTGTGCAGACAGAGATGTCTGCCCGTTGCTATTTGGCAAACAAACAAAGTGTCCGCAATTTTGGTTGAACTGCATAAGAGAATAGTATAGTCACTGCATGCAGTGCCATTTGAAAATAGACACAGAAAGATTGGATAGTCACTTCATGGACTGCAGAAAAGTAGTACTGTACTATTTATTGGCCAACACTAGGTGCTTCATTGCTTTGGTATGATTATACAATGGGCATCATTTTGCCTAAGTTAAAGTTTTTATTCCGAAAATAGTCTCGCGGTATGATCGAGAGAAGACCAAATCATATTGCAGTGGATGTTCCTCCATCATGTGTGGTTCATTCTCATGGTTCCAGCTGTTGGTGAAACCACTTACGTTTGCAAGAGGAATTGTAGAATTCACAAACAAATTTGTCTTTCAGTGTGTACTGAATGTTAGCCAAGAGAAGCATCCATGTTAGTAGGAAGGACAGATGTTTTTTTCTAGATATCTACTTTTGGAGCTACATATTTGTATATGATCTATGAATCATTGAGATGCATTAACATGTTGATCTTATGTATGGGAATCGTACTAGTTAGTTTTAGTTGCGACGCGAGATCCGAAGTGGCTGATCTTTGCTTTTGGAGCTACATATTTGTATATGATCTGTGAATCATTGAGATGCATTAACAGTTACTTATTTATGTTCGCTCAGTGTTTACAAGTTACTGATTGATCACTAGCTAGCCTACAAATGCGCTCCTGGCAGTTTTATTTGCGACGCAAGATGCGAAGTGGCAGTTTTTTGAATAAAAATGCCTATCTCTGAAGAAACTGACAGGCTACACTATCGACCCTACACGGATAAAAATGCCTACCTCTGAAGAAACTAACAAGCTACACTATCGATCCTACACGGATAAATAGCGGATCACGCACGTACTACCTCCTTTTCGGTTTGCAGGGCTCAATTCAAGAAACGACCTACTCGATCCTACACGAACAAATAGTGGATCACACATGTACTAGTACCTCCTTTCCGGTTTGCAGGGCTTAATTCAAACCTCTCACCAACCAAGGTACTCCCTTCGTCCGGGATTTATTAGTCCCGCGAGCAAAGCAGCAAGACCAAGGCATGGCAATAATTAACGGCATGCAGAAGTTTAAGCCTAATTAATTCCAATGATCTAATTTGCTGCATGCGTGCCCTCGGCTGCGACTCGTTGCATGCTGCTTCGCGTACTGCCTATGAGCGATTCTGAGTGCCTGCATGTAGCCGGCCATAATTAAGGCAGCTAAATGATGCGAAAAAAGATACGCTTTAAATCCGTGGAATCATTATTGACAAGGAGGGAGATGATTCGAGTGCACTCGTTTGACCGCCATGCTGGCGTGCGACCCAGACGGGACGGGACGGCACAGTCATAATTTCAGTTTCTCTAGTTTTCCACGGCAAGCTGGCGCGCTAAGCCATTATGCATTGAATTCCGATGACCGTCGCACTACCTTCCGCCTATAAGTACTGTTTCCCGGCCTTCTCGGGTGCTACCGTGACCCAACTCGCCATATCCTCATAAGCCCCCACCGGCCCGACGTCGCTCGCCACGTCCTCCATGCCCCCACCCATCCGCGGTAGGCGACGCCGGAGGCGGTCACCGCCGGAACTACTGTTCGGGTTTTCACCGGAAGGCAGATGGAGGGAGGAGGCATTCTATCTGTCTTTAGATGGAAATGCGGAGATCGAGGAGTTGTTGAAGCGCGACCGCATGGCGGAGGAGCTGGATTTGTTGGAGCACGACCGCCTGGCGGACGAGCAGCGTATCGCCGATTTGCACTACCAGCGGGACATGGAGCAGCAGCGCACCGACGCTCTGAGTCGCGAGCAGAGCGCCCGCAACTGGGCCGACTACGTGGAGGCCGGCGCCCGGCAAATAGCCCTGGAGGCTATCGGGAACACACGTGTTCGCGACGCCGATTTTTACTACTAGCTCGTCAAGTGGGTTTCCCGCTTGGAAGCCGAAGCTTCGGTGGACCACGCAAGCATGGAAAGGGCCAACGCGCGTGAGCAACGCACCCCATCGCACCTCTGGCAAGTCTGAGGCGAGGCAGAGGACGCCGGCGCCGGCGTTTAGCATGGACAGCAGATGGCGGCCGGCATCGTCTAGTTAGCTAAGAGTAAGTTAGTACTTGTACGCTACTAGAGTGTTAGTGGGAGTAGATAGTTAACTTGGCTATGATGGTTGTCAACGTGAAAGTTCAGTACTCTATATGTGGATCAGACCTGTTACTTTGCTCTGAATGTTGAACTTTCCGTTTGAACGTATGGAATGGGCTGTTATTTTTTTTAAATGGGTTGTATTTTTCCTTCACGGTTTAGAGGCTGACTTGTGGGCCTAGCAAGTTGATGCGTACACAATCGGGAGATGATTGTATGTGGAGAGGATGACAGCAGGGACCCGCCAATGTCATGGCAGTACGCAAGAAAGTGCCTCCTTATTTCAAGCCAATAAAAAATGGCTCCTCCTAGTGGATTTCTGACATCTGGGTCCCATGCCATTGTTAATGTAGTCAATAAACGAGAGAATTGCACAACGAGCGGCTGACACCAGGGACCCAGCAACTCACCCAGTTATTTTTGTTTTGGGTTAATTTGATCAATGCCACTCCAAATCTGGTGTATCCGAGAAATGCCACTGCAATTTCCAAACTTTGAAAAATGCCATTTCATGCCATTTCTAGTGGCATTTTTCGAAGTCTGGAGTGGCGTTTTTCAAATTTTGCAAACTGCAGTGGCGTTTTTCAAAGTTTGAAAAAATTGAAGTGGCATTTTTCAAAGTTTGGAAATTGCAGTGGCATTTTTATGAATCGCCATAATTGGAGTGGCATTTATCTAATTTGTTTTTGAGACGGAAGCAGGGTCTCAACTTGGCTGTGCGGGACACTCTGGCCTGTCTAGACAGCCTTTTCTTTTATGTTTACCAAAGACCAGCCCAGTAGTTTTTTTTTCTTTCTGAAAATGGCTAGCCCAGTTCTTTTGTGATTTTTCAAGTAAGTCGCTTTATCAGGCCTGTTGGGCTGCAAATCTTTCAAGATGAGGAGAGCTTCATTCAGCTGACCGAGAAAATGGCCTATCAGTAATGAGAAATGGGCTGTACATTTTTAAAACACATCAAACCGACAATTACTTTCAAATATCTTTTTTTTTCATTTCGAGATTTTAAATTGCATTGATTTTTATGCGTGGACAATTTATTGGATTTTATATTGATATACATTTATTTTTAAAATCAGTCTGAATGTGACTTGAAATTTCGGGATTAAAAACAGTTCAGACCGCACCGACATATGCAAAATTTCGTATAATTTTTTAACCGTGGCCACAATATGGGCTGTAATGCTAACATAAAGAATATGGGCTCCAAAAAACCCGTAAGAATTAGCAAATGGGCTGTAAATTATTTGAAATAATGGCAGATGGGTTGTATGTTGTTTTCCACAGATTTGAGGCTTTCCACAGATGGCCTGTATACTGTTGGATGTCTATCCAATGGCCGTCGTGCTTCTTCAATCTCTGCTCTTCCTGCTCCAGCCGCTCGCGCCGGCGGGACTGCCTGCTCCCTCCTCCCCGCGGCTGGCAGTGCTGCCGTGCAGGCCTCACCGCCCCACCGTACTCCATCGCTGGCCTAACCATCCCTCTACTCACCCACACTTGCTGTTATTCTCCGGCAACGGCAGATGAACTAGTAAACCCTCGTACAGACGTACTCCCCTCCGCATGGGAAACAAAAACAACGGTCGAGTCTTCCCTGCCTCTGTGTCGTTCCCTTCCTAGGCCTCGCCGTCGTCCACCGCCCTGGTGCTCTCGGCGTGGCGTGGTCAGCGTGGTCAATGACCGACATGCATCTGAAGTGGACTGTACGTGGAGAAGCTGACAGCTGGGTCCACGGCCGCACACAAGGAAATGCCTCCTTATTACACGCAAAATAATGATTTCCTCCACCTGACATCTGGGACCCACCGAAACGGCCTTTGTATTTTGCGAAAAAAACGTTATCGCCGCTGACAGCTCAGACCCACCAGCTATATCTTCGCACGCAAGGAAGTGCCTCCTTATTACGCACAAAAAAATGAATACTCCCCCTGCTAGCTGGGACCCAGTATAGTGGGCCTACTAAGTTGACGGGGACGAAGGGCTTTGTCAACTTAGTCAATATGCACGATTCTAGCTCGGCCGACCGTACGATGTCCATCCAATGGCCGTAGTGCTTCTTCAACCTCTGGTCTTCTTCCTCCAGCCGCCCAAAGCAGCGTCGGTCGTGCCGCCTGCTCCTGCCTCCCGTGGCCGGCTGTGCTGCCGTGGAGGCCTCACCGCCCCCATACTACTCCCACCGCTGGCCAGGCCATCCCTCCACTCCACTCACCCACACCCACTGTTATTCTGCGGCGACGGCAGCGCAGCCGAACCAGTGAACCCTCGTACTCCTCTCCGCGTGGGCATCCACTGCCGCGTCTTCCCCGGCTCTGCGTCGTTCCCTTCCTAGGCCTCGCAGTCGTCCACCACCGTGGTACTGTCGGCGCGGCGTGGTCAATGTGTGAAGGAAATATGCCCTAGAGGCAATAATAAAGTTATTATTTATTTCCTTATATCATGATAAATGTTTATTATTCATGCTAGAATTGTATTAACCGGAAACATAATACATGTGTGAATACAAAGACAAACAGAGTGTCACTAGTATGCCTCTACTTGACTAGCTCGTTGATCAAAGACGGTTATGTTTCCTAACCATAGACATGAGTTGTCATTTGATTAACGGGATCACATCATTAGGAGAATGATGTGATTGACTTGACCCATTCCGTTAGCATAGCACTTGATCGTTTAGTTTGTTGCTATTGCTTTCTTCGTGACTTATACATGTTCCGATGACTATGAGATTATGCAACTCCCGTTTACCGGAGGAACACTTTGTGTGCTACCAAACATCACAACGTAACTGGGTTATTATAAAGGTGCTCTACAGGTGTCTCCGAAGGTACTTGTTGGGTTGGCGTATTTCGAGATTAGGATTTGTCACTCTGATTGTCGGAGAGGTATCTCTGGGCCCTCTCGGTAATGCACATCACTTAAGCCTTGCAAGCATTGCAACTAATGAGTTAGTTGCAGGATGATGTATTACGGAACGAGTAAAGAGACTTGCCGGTAACGAGATTGAACTAGGTATTGAGATACCGACGATCGAATCTCGGGAAAGTAACATACCGATGACAAAGGGAACAACGTATGTTGTTATGCGGTCTGACCGATAAAGATCTTCGTAGAATATGTGGGAGCCAATATGAGCATCCAGGTTCCACTATTGGTTATTGACCGGAGACGTGTCTCAGTCATGTCTACATTGTTCTCAAACCCGTAGGGTCCGCACGCTTAAGGTTTCGATGACAGTTATATTATGAGATTATGAGTTTTGATGTACCGAAGGAGTTCGGAGTCCCGGATGAGATCGGGGACATGACAAGGAGTCTCGAAATGGTTGAGACGTAATGATCGATATATTGGACGACTATATTCGGACATCGGAAAGGTTCTGAGTGATTCGGGTATTTTTCGGAGTACCGAAGAGTTACGGGAATTCGCCGGGGAGTATATGGGCCTTATTGGGCCATACGGGAATAGAGGAGAGAGGCCAAAAGGAAGGAGGCGCGCGCCCCCCCTCTGGTCCGAATTGGACAAGGGGTGCAGCCCACTTTTCCTTGTTCCTGTCCCCCTCTTTCCTTCTCTCCTACTCCAACAAGGGAAGGAGGAGTCCTACTCCCGGTGGGAGCGCGCCCTCCTCCTAGGCCAGCCGCCTCCCTCCCTTGCTCGTTTATATACGGGGGCAGAGAGCACCCCATAGACACAACAGTTGATCATTGATCTCTTAGCCGTGTGCGGTGCCCCCCTCCACCATAGTCCTCGATAATATTGTAGTGGTGCTTTGGCGAAGCCCTGCGATAGTAGAACATCAAGATCGTCACCACACCGTCGTGCTGACGGAACTCTTCCCCAACATTCTGCTCGATCGGTGTCCGGGGATCGTCGTCGAGCTGAATGTGTGCTAGAACTCGGAGGTGCCGTAGTTTCGGTGCTTGATCGGTCGGGCCGTGAAGACGTACGACTACATCAACCGCGTTGTGCTAACGCTTCCGCTTTCGGTCTACGAGGGTACGTGGACAACACTCTCCCCTCTCGTTGCTATGCATCACCATGATCTTGCATGTGCGTAGGAAATTTTTTGAAATTACTACGTTCCCCAACAATGTGGTCAACGACCGAATTCCATCGGAAGAATACTGTACATGGAGAGGCTGACAACTGGGTCCACGACAGCCGCAAGGAAGTGCCTCCTTATTACGTGGAAAATAATTATTCCTCCACCTGACAGCAGGGACCCACCGGACGCACACCAGTATATCGCAAAAAAAATGTTTTCCCCTGACTGCTGGGACCCACCCGACGGGCCACCGTATTTCGCAAAAAAAATGTTCCCCCTGCTGTCAGCTCGGACCCACCGGAAGTGCCTCCTTATTACGCAGAAAAAATGAATACCCCCTGCTAGCTGGGACCCACCTTGGTGGGAGGCTGACTTGTGGGCCTACTAAGTTGACGGGGATGGAGGGCTTTGTCAATTTAGTCAATATGCACGATTCTAGGTCCAGTGACCGTACGATGTCCATCCAACAGTCGTAGTGCTTCTTCAACCTCTGGTCTTCTTGCTCCAGCCGCCCAAACCAGCGCCGGTCGTGCCTCGTGCTCCTGCCTCCCGTGGCCGGCTGCGATGCGGCGGAGGCCTCACCGCCCCCTACTACTCCCACCGCTGGCCAGGCCATCCCTCTACTCACCCACACCCCCTGTTATTCTGCGGCGACGGCAGCCTCACACCGCAGTGAACCAGTGAACCCTCGTACTCCTCTACCTGTGGGCATCCACTGCCGCGTCTTCCCCGGCTCCACGTCGTCCCCTTCCTAGGCCTCGCCGTCATCCACCGCCCTGGTGCTCTCGGCGCGGCGTGGTCAACATGGTCAAGGAACGGCTTCCATCGGACGTGGACTGTACGTGGAGAGGCTGACAGCTGGGTCCATGGCCGCAGCAAGGAAGTGTCTCCTTATTACGTGCAAAATAATTATTCCTCCACCTGACAGCGGGGACCCACCGGACGGGCCACCGTATTTCGCCCCCCTGACTGCTGGGACCCACCAGCTACATCTTCGCACACAAGGAAGTGCCTGACAGTCGGGACCCACCTGGTCGAAGCGTACGTAGCATTGTCATTCTGGTCGCGAACGTGTACGTACATATATACTGGTGGATGTAGAGGCGCGCATGTGTCATAGTAGAGGCGACCAGGGAGCAAGAAAGAAAATACGGCCACGTATGTGTACATACGGGCGGGGTCTCGAACGCCTACTCGCGCATATGTACGGCGAGGGCTCGTTGACATGGCTGGGTCGGAACGGAGAAACAGTATCATTGTCGTGTTCATGGGGAGGCAGCGGAATGCGTCGTGTTCATGGGGAGGCAACGGAATGCGTTGTGTTCATGGGGAGGCAACAGAATGCGTCGTGTTCATCGGGAGGCAACGGAACGCGTGGGAGCCAACCGGCTGGGTCGGAACGGAATGCATGGTCGTGTTCATCGGGAGGGCTTGGACGGAACAGGCGATGGAAACGAGGCCTGGCGTACCGCAAAACGGAGGAAACGGACCTCCTACGTTCGGAACGTGGTCCTGTTGATCGGGAGGGTTCTGGCGTACCGCAAAACGGAGGAAACGGACCTCCTACGGTCAAAACGGGGGTCCTGTTGATCGGGAGGGGTGTGTGTACCGCAAAACGGATGAAACAGACTTGTGTTGGAGCGCTACGGTCGAAACGGGGGTCCTGTTCATCGGGAGGGGTGTGGCGTACCGCAAAACGGGACTCCACGGGATACTGTTCATCTCCACCGTCGACCCCCTCCAGCCTCCACGAGCTACTGTTCATCCACCGTCGACCTACTCCAGCCTCCACCTGCGACTGTTCATCCCGGGCTCCTGTTCATCCAGCCTCCACCGGCTACTGTTCAACCAACCCTCTCCACGGGCTCCTGTTCAACCACCCCTCCACGGGCTCCTGTTCATCCTGCCATCCACCGTCTACTGTTCATCCTGTCCTCCACGGGGTGGTCCTGTTCATCGAGCCCTCCACGGGGTCCTGTTCATCCAGCCCCAACTGGCTCGATTGATCGGGGTCCTGTTCATCCATAGGCAACACCAAGGGGTCCTGTTCATCCACCCCCACCGGGAACTATTCATCCACCCCCCCCCCCCCCCCCCCCCCCCCCCCCCCCCCCCCGCAATGCTCACTGTTCATCCAGAGACAGCATCGATCGGCTTCAGTTAGCAGCAGTAGCAAAGGAATCGCTCGATCGGGTTCAGTTAACAGCCATCGATCGATCGCTCGGGTTCAGTAACGCGTAGCCTGCAATGCAATCGCTCGGGTTCAGTTTAGAGCCCAACGGCTCGCTCGGGTTCAGTTAGAGCCAACGCCTCGCACACACGCGCGTACGTGTATGAGAGAAATGCGCATCGCTCGGCCCCCGACCTCCTACCGTAACCAGGAACTCCCTGAAATTTTCCTCGCCCTCGCTTCTACCACGGTTTTTTCCGTCATGGACGGCCCAAAGAATGTCATGCAGCCGCGTCTCCAGCCCGCCTAGGACGAAAAGCCCATTTTCTGTCATGATTTTTTGTCATAGAAGTAGGAGCCCACCACATCTATGATGATATCGGGTTTTGTCACAATTATCGTCATAGAAGTGTCATATGTATGACAGAAAAGAAATTCGTTTGGCCCAAAATGTCACGGATGTGTCTTTTTTTTGTAGTGGCCTAAGCCGCTTATTCTCCTTCTCGGAGTTTGCAAGCTGGGCTCAAACGTCTTTTAGTTCCACGCCCAGCTTGATATTAGCATCTTGGAGATTGTTTTTCTCCCCCCTAACCTCAGTCAGCACGCGTTTGCCAGCCTCTAGCTGTAGCACGACATGCTGGTCCTCCAGATTTTCTCCGGATTCATCTGGAACATCTATTGTTAGATCTGCAGCCACGCCGCACACTATATGGTAACCATCATTCTTTAAAGTAAATGTTACCAGCGGGTGACTTTTTCGGTTCCTGCAATGCGGCAACAGCGGCCCACAGTTGGGTCTTGCATTCCTCTAGCTCCTATGACAGCCTAGTATTCTTCTCTGTAAGAACCTTAAATCAGTTCTGCTAACTGTTTCAAGTCTCAGGGGCTACTAATACATATAAATCGTCAGATTTACTTACCCATACATCCTTTACATACTGATCCATGGCTCTGGCTAGACCATCTTGAGCAGCACGGAGGTACGCATCTCCAGAATTGAAGGCATCAAATGCCTCTGGTGAGAAACAAGCATCATGGAGTATGGCCCGGCGGCGCCTATGATTCATGGCGCTTTCCACTTCTGAGTTTGTAGCGGATAATCTATCTGCATCCTCTGTAGGGGGATTATCCGGCGCCCACCCCATATCGGCTTCTGCCTCTATGTCCGGTCCTGGCGCCCGACTGGTGGAAGCGTGATTAGTAACATCGTCGGCCATATTCTGGCGAGTGTTTTTTCTGTTAAAGAAACATGGGCGTCGTTACATTTTGAGAAAGACGACAACCATGGAGCGGGTTTTTTGTTATACCTTTGCGCCAGCGTCTCCGTCCTGACCGCCTTCCTTTTTGGTCTGCCCGACCTCGGTACCTCTTGTTGGTGAGTTGTTGCGGGTTCGGCAAGGCGTCCCGAATGCCTTCCCTGTAAAAACACCATATGTATATGGTAGGTGAAGTGTCTAAAAGGGGATCCTAGTTTTTGGAGCTGGGATTATTTGGTTTTCTTACGTGCGATGCAGGAAGCAGTCTGGGATAGTCGGCCGTAATGGCCACCATGGCATCATCACAGCTTAACTGATAGAACTGCCAGTCTATCAGCTCCACGAATATAACCGGATCTTCTTCAAGTCCGGAGTCGAGGGCCCGGTCAGGGTCCTCTGGTTGTGGAGAAGGGCTGCTGACCTCCTTTATGGCTTTTCGCAGTTCCTGCCGCAAAGTGGCAAGGTGAATACTTACGACAAATAATGCAGGAAAATGGGAGTAAGGAGATATAACTTACCGAGCTTGGAGGATTGTACATGGAGAATCCATCCCGTGGCTTGATGCGAATGAACTCCTCTTCCTATCCCTTGAAAAATTCAGACAAAATTTTTGCTAGAGCGGCAGCATTGTCCGGACCCTTACGCCCGCAGCGGGTGGCATCATCCACCCCGTTAAAACACCACAAGGGGTGCCCACGATATTGAAGTGGTTGCACTCCCCGCATTATGCAGATCGACATAACTTCGATTACTGTCAATCCTGATTGAGTCAGTACTTTAATCCGGTTCATCGGGTAGAGGACTTCTCCATTGTCTTCCACCTGGGGGCTCTGTGGGTGCCAACTTCGGCGTTTCTTTAGAGGAGCATTGCTGAACTCAGGAAGACCCCGCCGAACAGGGTCCGGAAGGGGAACATCCTCCATATAAAACCATTCCGAAGACCAGTCTTCGGACGACTTCTTCGGGGTACTGGACAGGTATCTGGTACCAGCGATGCGCCATATTTCGGCTCCACCCACTTGATAAAGCAATCCCCTCTATGTGCGAGGGACGAGGCAAAATAGCCTTTTCCACAGCTCGAAGTGAGCCTCGCAGCCCAGGAACAACTTGCAGAGAGCAACATAGACGGCGATATGTAGAATGGAGGCAGGGGTGAAATCGTGTAATTGGAGGCCGTAGAACTCCAGGAGCCTGCGGAGGAACGGATGAATTGGAAATCCGAGTCCCCTCAATAGATAGGGAGCAAGGCATACCCGCTCCCCCATAGAGGGGCTGGGGAAGCTCTCCGCTTGCTCCCCGCCATTGTAGGTGGCGAGCCCGGCTCGGACGGGCACCATATACGCCGGAGGGAGAAATCCCTTGGTCTGCAGTTCGACCAATCGACTGTGTGGGACTGAACACCTCTCCCAATCACCAGGCTTAGGGCTACGGGGGCGGGAGGAGGAGCTGCGGAGGTCGGCCATGCTGGAATGGATCCTTCCGAAACGCGCTCTGATGGATTCTCATTGGGGGGAGGATGGTATGGATCAGATCTAAGAATCCCCATCCCTTTAATTGACAATTTATTTGTCTGGCTAGGGGGCGAATGTAAAAACGCCCTGGCGCCTCGTGTTCATTCAATGCGTGGGAGATAGCCTTATTGGGCACAGAAGCCAAGAGGTCCGAACATTTATGGGACCGGACACTACTTTACGAACACTCGAAAATTGGAGAAGAACCCGCCTTGCAATGCCGAAGACAACACTGTGCGCCAGACTCATCGTCATTGAAGCCTGGTTCAGGGGCTACTGAGGGAGTCCTGGATTAGGGGGTCTCCGGACAGCCGGACTATATCCTTTGGCCGGACTGTTGGACTATGAAGATACAAGATTGAAGTCTTCGTCTCGTGTCCGGATGGGACTCTACTTGGCGTGGAAGGCAAGCTAGGCAATACAGATATGTATATCTCCTCCTTTGTAACCGACCTTGTGTAACCCTAGCCCCCTCTGGTGTCTATATAAACCAGAGGGTTTTAGTCCGTAGGACAACATACAATCATACCATAGACTAGCTTCTAGGGTTTAGCCTCTCCGATCTCGTGGTAGATCAACTCTTGTAATACTCATATCATCAAGAATAAATCAAGCAGAACGTAGGGTTTTACCTCCATTAAGAGGACCCAAACCTGGATAAAACATCGTGTCCCCTGCCTCCTGTTACCATCCTCCTTAGACGCACAGTTCGGGACCCCCTACCCGAGATCCGCCGGTTTTGATAAACAACATCCAGAGACTATTATCCTGCCTGCTCCTCCTTTGTTTGATTTATCTGCAGGCCGGTACCGTGTTCCGTTGAAGGCTATTCACACCTACCGGAACCCTGCACCAGCTATGGAGCTAGAGTCAGAACCACAAGTTGATCCTTCACAACAGTCTAATTACCAGTGGGATCCGGAGATGGTTGTTAGCCAGTGGAAATCGGAGTCCTCTTCTTCTTCTCAGTATGACCCCAACTACTATTATGGATATCCGCCAGGCCAGCCGTGGCCATAGACCAACTTAGGCCAAAAGCCTAAGCTTGGGGGAGTACATATTTCCCACTGACATTACATTTATGTTCACACACTCATTGCTAGATGTCGGTGCTCATACTTTTTCATTGTATCATCCATGCTAGTTTATTTCCTTTTTATGCTTTCTTCTTGTGTGTTTAATAAACCTTAAGAAAAACCAAAAAAAATAGTTGTAGCTTCTAGCTAGTTTTAATTTCCATGCTTGTAGTAATAATTAAAAAGAAAACCCAAAATTATTTCATGTTCTTCTTTTTCTTGTTGGGAGCTTTCCCGTGTAAATAGTTTTATTTCTTTTCTTTGGGGGTCGATAGGAGAAGACCATGATTAAATTGTTGAGGTGGCTCTTATATGCATAAATGTTGATTTGACAAAAGAGCCCATATCGCCTTGTCTTCTCCTGTTTATTGAATGCTTGCAGATTCCAGCTTAGTCCAATACACGTGCACTATTATTATTATTCACATCATTCGGTCATACAAGTGAAAGGCAATTATGATGGTATATGATGGACTGACTGAGATGAGAAAAGTTGGTATGAACTCGACCTCTTTTGTTTTTGTAAATATAATTAGTTCATCGTTCCTGATTCAGCTTATTATGAATAAACATGTTTGCAATGACAACTAGAGATCATAGTTTCTTGTGCCATACTTGATTAGCTATGAGTTATAATGGTTTACCTTGCGTGCCAACATGCTATTGAGATGGTTATGATGTGGTTTGATAGGATGGTATCTGTAGCGACCAGACCTCAAACGGTCCAATCTCTGTGCTTCTATGTCATCCCTGGATCAGTAATGCTGACACACACAGTACTTGAAGGATTTATAACAGAGTAGCAATCACACACTTATTACAACGAGTGTCTCAAGAGAGAACTTATTACAAATAATATGGCTTAAGGCCATCTAATAATGATAACAGTGGAAGGCTTGGAAGATAAGTCAGTCCATCAACTCCAACGGCATCACTGAGTATAGAACCACGACCTAAAGGCACCTTACTCGACGTCTGAAAAGTCTGTAACATGAACGTTGCAGCCCGAAAACGGGTCAGCACATGGAATATGCTGGCAAAGTAACACATAGAGAGTAATGAACAGAAATAGGCTATACTACATGCATATATGGCTGGTGGAAAGCTCTATGGTTACAGTTTTGCGTAAAGCCAATTTTTCCCTACTACAAAGGAATAAATTTTATTTAACTATCATGGTAGTTGTTAAACATTGAGAGTGTAGACACCCTCTCAATCCCAATTAAGCATCATCATAAAAAACCCAACAAAATTAATTAAAGCAGCATGATGATATTCGCATGATAATCCAAGAACCAGATACTCAAGTTGTCCATAACCGGGGACACGGCTAACCATGCTTAGTTTTTACACTATGCAGAGGTTTGCGCACTTTTCCCCACAAGACTCGATCTCCTCCATTGGGATTCTCGCACTACATGGTGTTTGAGAAACGGATGACCGAGACATAGTCTTTCAGAAGCGCTAGCACCTTACGATCGGATAGACCATTACACCTACTTTCCCCTACATCTGCTAGTCTACCACTGTAAGAGTTCGCACGACTTAATCAACTATGCTAGAGCCCATAGTAGCTTGTGGCTGCACACGAAAGTTTCTAGTATGAATAATCTCATGATCCCTTTCAGCCTGGGTGGCGGTCCATAAAGAAAAACAGGCAATCGCTAGAATACCCAGGTGACTCAATCCACCCAGATGTGTATTAAAGTTGCCACCTTAAATAAGCCATTAATTAACAATCTCACATCTGTCATGGATACACTCACCCAATCCACGTCTACTAGCATAGCATGGCAATATAAGCAAACGCAGAAGTAACTCCCAAGGGTTTGATAATAAAACAGGTAATAGGTACTACCTCATCTACTTTCCCAAAACCCACAATTTAATTAGATCCTAATCATGCAATGTTTGAGGATTGACCTAATGTACAAAAACTGGGTATGAAAGGGATATGATCAAAGTGTTACTTGCCTTGCTGATGATCCATGAAACCTAGAGATTCGAAGTAGCAAGCGGCACACTCCGGGTACTCTAACACACACAAACAAACAAGCATACAATAAGTACTCATCTAATGCACAGATAAAACTCAAATAAGAGATCTAACCAGAAAGTTCAACTTAAGAACTCCGTTTTGCAAAAAGAAACAAAACAAACGAAGAGACGAAAGGCAAACGGCGAAAGAAAGAAGCTTCGTTTACTAATATGGATCTAAGTCAAATTTTACAGAAGCAAAAACGTGTTTGAGTTGGTTAAACGGAAAGAGGCTTTCGAGACGAAACTCTAGGCGCTTGAATCGCCTGATTCCGATAAACGAGTGAAAAGTTATACTAAAATGAAAATCGGATCAGAACTCGCGATCAGAAATAATCGCGGAAAATCCGAGAAAAAGAAAAAACAACGAATAAGCTAACGAACGAACGTTCGTTGTCTGCGTCTAAACGGCGAAAACCATTCATTAAAACGAATGTACGGACGGACGTCCTCTAAATAATTAAACCGCAAAAAACCAATCAAAAAATAATAAACCACGAGTTCTAACAAAAAACCGATCGGTTTTCCGTAGAAAACTGACGGCGGTGGCGGCGGTTACCGGCGACGAAGGCGGCGGGCTCCGGCAAGGTGGCGCGGGCGGCGGCGGGTTCCGGCGCAGGGCGGCGCGGCGGCGGTGGCGAGCTCCGGCGTGGGGCGGCGCAGGCGGCGGCGGGATCCGGCTAGGGTTAGGGTTTTCGGGTGGGGCGGGTTGAACGGGCCTCGGGCGGCGGCTTTTAAAGGCCGGCCCGAGAAGTCCTAGTCGAGTACGGCCCTAAGTCGGTCGACCTTTTTTTAAAATAATTTTGACGTGCAAAAAAAGAAAGAAAAGAAATCCTAAACGGACTCCAAAAATCCCGAAATAAATTTTCCCCGACTTCTAAAATCATGCCGGACAAAGTGAACATTTATTTGGGGCCTAAATGCAATTTTGAAAAACATGCATTTTTCCTAAATTCAAATAAAACAGCGAAAATCTCCAAAATAAAATCTTATTTGATTTTTATTATTAAATCCTCAATATTTCTTTATTTTGGGAAAGTCATTTTATTCCCTCTCACTTATTTTTATAATTGAAATAATGAAGATAAAATAAATAAAATCAAATGTTCCTCTTTTCATAATTCGAGAGAACCTCAAATATGAAAATAACGAAATCCCCAACTCTCTCCGTAGGTCCTTGAGTTGTGTGAAAATTTCTAGGATCAACCAAAATGCAATAAAATATGATATGCAATGATGATCTATGTATAACTTTCCAAATTGATAATTTGGGATGTTACAAACCTACCCCCCTTAAGATGAATCTCGCCCTCGAGATTCGGGTTGGCTAGAAAATAGGTGAGGGTGGTCCTTCAGCAAATCTTCCTCTCGTTCCCAGGTGGCTTCATCCTAGGTGTGGTGGCTCCAATAAACTTTACAAAACTTGATAACCTTGTTGCGGGTAACTCGACTGGCAGACTCGAGTATCTTGACTGGTTTCTCCTCGTAGGTAAAATCACTATCCAACTGAATCGCTTCCAGCGGCACTGTATCTCTTAGCGGTATATCCGCCATCTCTGTGTGGCACTTTTTCAACTGGGAAACGTGGAACACATCGTGAACTCCTGACAATCCTTCGGGCAACTCCAACTTGTTAGCAACTTCTCCCATACGCTCCAAAACTTTTTATAGTCCCACAAAACATGGCGCTAACTTTCCCTTAACTCCAAAGCGCTTAACTCCTCGAAGCAGGGATACACAAAGATAAACCATGTCTCCCACTTCGTAAACTGTCTCCTTGCATTTAGAATCTGCATAGCTCTTTTGCCTGGACTGGGCTACCTTGAGCCTATCGTGAATCAACTTCACCTTCCGTTCAGACTCTGTAATTAAATCCGGTCCAAACAACTGGCTGTCTCCAACTTCATCCCACAACAGCGGGGTTCTGCACCTCCTTCCGTACAAGGCTTCAAAAGGGGCCATCTTCAAACTGGATTGATAACTGTTGTTGTAAGAGAACTCTGCATACGGCAAATTGTCGTCCCAACTAGATCCATAATCTAGCGCACAAGCTCTCAACATATCCTCCAAAATCTGATTGACTCTCTTGGTCTGTCCATCTGTCTGTGGGTGAAAAGCTATACTGAACTCTAGCCTGGTACCCAAAGTATCATACAACCGATTCCAGAATTCTTGAGGTAAACTGGGTTCCTCTATCTGATACAATGCTCCTCGGAACTCCATGAAGACATACGATCCTGGTCATGTATATCTTAGCCAACTTGGCACTGCTGTAAGTAGTCTTCACTGGGATGAAATGAGCTACCTTCGTCAAATGATCGACTACAACCCATATCGAGTCATAGCCTGAATGGGTCCTGGGTAATCTCGTGATAAAATCCATGCCTATCTTATCCCACTTCCATTCGGGTATCGGCAATGGCTGTAGCAATCCTCCTGGCTTCTGATGTTCTACTTTTACTCTCTGACATACATCACAACTGCTACATACTCCGCAATATCTTTCTTCATTCCGGTCCACCAAAAAGTATCCTTCAAATCCAAATGCATCTTGGTATTTCCTAGGTGAATCGAGTACGGTGAGTCATGGGCCTCTTGCAGAATTAGCTTCCTGATCTCCAAGTCATTAGGCACATAAACGCGGTCCTCAAACCATAAAGTATCGTGTTCATCCTCACGAAATCCTTTAGCTTTTCCTTTGCTCATTTTCTCTTTAATAGAGGCAGTCTCCTCGTCAGTCTTCTGAGCTTCTCTGATTCTATCCATCAAAGTAGACTGAACCTCCAATGGTGCTACATAGCCTCTCGGAACTATCTCCAAACATAGCTCACGAAGGTCGTCGGCCAACTCCTTTGGTAACTCTCCAGTCATGAGTATGGTGACATGGCTCTTGCGGCTCAATGCATTGGCTACTATGTTAGCCTTTCTGGGGTGATAATGCAATCTCATGTCATAATCCTTGATGAGCTCCAACCATCTTCTTTGCCTGAGATTCAACTCCTTCTGCATGAAGATGTACTTCAAACTCTTGTGATCCGTGTATACCTCACAATGGTTTCCAATGAGAAAATGTCTCCAAGTCTTCAATGCATGCACTATGGCTGCTAACTCCAAATCATGGGTAGCATAATTCAACTCATGGGGCTTAAGCTGTCGTGAAGCATACGAAACAACTCTTCCCTCCTGCATAAGCACTGCTCCAAGTCCTCGACATGAAGCGTCGCAATACACCTCATAATCCTTGCGCTGATCTGGCAGAATCAACACTGGCGAGGTAACCAAACGTTTCTTCAACTCCTAGAAACTGGCTTCACATTCCTCAGTCCATTTGAACTTGGTATACTTCTTCAACAACTCCGTCATAGGTTTTACAATCTTCGAGAAATTTTTCAATGAATCTCCGGTAGTATCATGCGAGTCCAAGAAAACTCCGGATCTCTCCAACTGTTGTTGGGGCTTCCCAATTTGTCACAGTGACAACCTTGGTGGGATCTACTGCTATTCCTTCTCTGGATATAACATGTCTGAGGAATCCAACTTCCTTCAACCAAAACTCACATTTGTTGAACTTGGCGTATAACTGATGTTCTCTGAGCTTACCAAGTACCAAACGCAAATGTTCCTTATGTTCTTCTTCATTCTTCGAGTAAACCAGAATATCATCAATGAACACTACGACGAACTTATCCAAAAACTCCATAAACACTTTGTTCACCATGTTCATAAAATAAGCAGGTGCGTTAGTCAAACCAAATGACATAACGGTATACTCATACAGCCCGTACCTTGTAGTAAAAGTTGTCTTAGGTATGTCCTGCTCTCGAATCTTCAGCTGGTGGTATCCTGATCACAACTCAATCTTGGAAAATACCTTTGCTCCTTGCAATTGGTCAAACAAATCATTGATCATTGGCAGTGGGTACTTATTCTTGATCATCACTTCATTCAATCCTCGATAATCAACAACCATCCTTAATAATTCATCCTTCTTTTCCACTAGAAGTACTGGTGATCCCCAAGGTGACGAACTTGGGCGAATATATCCCTTATCCAGTAACTCCTTAATCTCCTTCTTAATCTCCTCCAAATCCTTTGCAGGCATTCTATATGGTATCTTAGATATTGGTCCTGTGCCTGGCAAAAGCTCAATCAAAAACTCAATGTCTCTATCCGGTGGCATGCCTGGCAACTCTTCTGGAAATACATCCGGGAAATCCTGTACCACCGGTACTTCCTCCTGTACAACTCCTGTTAGGGAATTTACTTGAGTCCTATTCAGCACATGCCGTGATACATACTTGATCCTTCTTCCTTCTAGGGTGGTAAGCAAAATTGATTTACTGGCGCAATCGATGTTTCCTCCATACATCGATAGCCAATCCATACCCAGAATTACATCCAAACCTTGCGATTCCAAAATGATTAAATCCGAGGGAAACACATGCCTACCTATACTCAATGGCACTTGAAAACATCCTTTACTAGCCATATACTCCGCTCCTGGTGAGCTAACTAACATAGGTGTTCTAAGAACCTTGATGGGCAGGTTATACTTATCCACAAATCCCTTGATATGTATGAATGTGATGCACCAGTATCGAAAAGAACGATTGCAGTAAAAGACTAAATCAAAAACTTACCGGTTACTGCATCTGGCTGGGCTTCAACCTCCTCCACGTTAACGTGGTTCACCTGTCCCCTATTGAAAGGGTTCAGCTTCTTCCTAGAGCTTCCATTGCCATTTCCATTCTGGGCTTCAGGACATTCATTGGCATAATGTCCGGTCTTCTGACACTTATAACAAGTGACTTGGCTCAGGTCTCTCTTGGCTAGGGTTGATGGGTTGGTACGGTTATGACCGTTGCTTCCCTCATTCCCATTACCATTCTTGGGGCCATTATGATTATGCGAACTTCCCCCTCCATGGGTATGCTAAAAATGTCCTCCCGATTTCAGGGTAAAACGTGGCTTCTGCTGAGCTCCTAAATTGTACTTCCCTTGTCCATACTTCCTCTTGCGGTTCTCAATCTGCTGTTGCTTCCCTTCAATCATAACAGTACGATCTTGTTGAAGGTTGCTACCATCAACTGCATGCTCAACTCATCATTCAGTCCTTCCAGAAACTTCTCCAGCTTAGCTGCATCTGTAGCAACGTCATCCGGGGCATAACGTGCTAACTTACTAAAGTCATCCACGTATTGGCCAACTGTCCGTCCTCCTTGGCGCAGGTTGCGAAACTCACGCTTCTTCATGGCCATAGCTCCTGCTGAAACATGGGCTGTACGAAAAGCCTACTGAAATTGGTCCCATGTCACCGTGGCTACAGGGTAGGTGACAGTTTAATTCTCCCACCATGATGTTGCTGGTCCATCTAACTGATGTGCGGCAAAGCGCACCTTCTCAGCATCAGTACATCCTGTAGTGGTTAACTCCCTTCCAATCTTGCGGAGCCAATCATCTGCTACTATAGGCTCGGTGCTACTAGAGAACACCGGCGGATTCAGCCTAAGGAAACGGGTTAAGTGATTGGTTTAGAAAAGATGAGATTGTTCCCCTGATTCTGATTCTGGACTAGCAACTGCATCAATGCATTCTGTTGCTGGATCAACTGAGTGAGCTCCGGTGGAAATGCAAATCCATTGTCACGTCTCGGAGGCATCTAATTGGTTTAGAAAAGATGAGATTTAAGAATAGAGAGAGGTCTAGAGAGAAAACACTACCCATATGCACATGAGGCAAATGCAAACAAAATCACTTCATTCAATCAAACAAGGGCATACAATCGGTCTAACTATCGCAAATGTGCTCGGACTACTCTATTTACATGGTGGAATACTACTACTGATGGGGTGGTCTACTAGAAATATTCTTCGGTTGCAGACTCCATGATATCTGCTCCAGCTTCGTCAACATAGTCATCATCGCTCAGGTCAGAGTCGGTGTTGTCGATGATGATGTAGTCTTCCGAGCGAATCTCCTTGGGTTCTTCGTCTTCTTCTAGTGGTGTAGGGTCTCCCATGAATATTCCGTTCTTCTTGATCAGGTCGTCATTCTTCTCCACTAGTACGACGATTTCCTCCTCATAATCTTCACGTGTAGCCTTGAGTTCTTCCTCCAGTTCTGTGATTCTTGTCATCGCCTTCTTCAGATCTATCATGTCTGCGCACATCTGGTTCTCTTGTCGTTGAATGTGCTGGTTTAACTCCTGGATAAAAGTTGTGATTGATCTATCCTTCTTGGTGCTGATCATTTCCTAGTGCTCATCTCGGCGCCCACAAATCTGGTAGATAGTATCCTTGAGATCATTGCGGTAAACTTCTCCAATACGTCCCATGGCGATGTGGACTGCCATGCTCTTTCCTAGACTCCAGGTTGGTGCATCAAAGGAAAACTCTATGGGCATGGTGACTGGCATGAACGTCCTTCCCAGAACTTGAACTTGAATCATCCAGCGCTCCTCTTCGGGTAAAGTGGCGTTGTAGGTCCCGGTGAAGCTTGGTACTCCAATGTTCAGGTACTTAGTGACTTCCTTCAGGTGGCGTCCAAAGGGTGTATCTTCATCCGGTTGTGTGAACTTGTTCCTTGCATACGCCATCCTAAAAGAGTAGAAAAGATGAGGAGTCAGAAATGAGAAGAGTGAGTAGTGATCTAGGTCTTTATCTTAGTGGTCGTGTCCTACAGTCAGCGTGTGCTCTGATACCATCTTGTAGCGACCAGACCTCAAACGGTCCGATCTCTGTGCTTCAGTGTCATCCCTGGATCAGTAATGCTGACACGCACAGTACTTGAAGGATTTATAACAGAGTAGCAATCACACACTTATTACAACGAGTGTCTCAAGAGAGAACTTATTACAAATAATATGGCTTAAGGCCATCTAATAATGATAACAGCGAAAGGCTTGGAAGATAAGTGAGTCCATCAACTCCAACGGCATCACTAAGTATAGAACCATGACCTAAAGGCACCTTAGTCGACGTCTGAAAAGTCTGCAACATGAACGTTGCAGCCCGAAAACGGGTCAGCACCTGGAATATGTTGGCAAAGTAACACATAGAGAGTCATGAACAGAAATAGGCTATACTACATGCATATATGGCTGGTGGAAAGCTCTATGGTTACAGTTTTGCGTAAAGCCAATTTTTCCCTACTGCAAAGGAATAAATTTTATTTAACTATCATGGTAGTTGTTAAACATTGAGAGTGTAGACACCCTCTCAATCCCAATTAAGCATCATCATAAAAAACCAACAAAATTAATTAAAGTAACATGATGATATTCACATGATAATCCAAGAACCAGATACTCAAGTTGTCCATAACCGGGGACACGGCTAACCATGATTAGTTTTTACACTCTGCAGAGGTTTGCGCACTTTTCCCCACAAGACTCGATCTCCTCCGTTGGGATTCTCGCACTACATGGTGTTTGAGAAACGGATGACCGAGACATAGTCTTTCAGAAGCGCTAGCACCTTACGATCGGGTAGACCGTTACACCTACTTTCCCCTACATCTGCTAGTCTACCACTGTAAGAGTTCGCACAACTTAATCAACTATGCTAGAGCCCATAGTAGCTTGTGGCTGCACACGGAAGTTTCTAGTATGAATAATCTCATGATCCCTTTGAGCCTGGGTGGTGGTCCATAAAGGAAAACAGGCAATCGTTGGAATACCCAGGTGCCTCAATCCACCCAGATGTGTATTAAAGTTGCCACCTTAAATAAACCATTAATTAACAATCTCACATCTATCATGGATACACTCACCCAATCCACCTCTACTAGCATAGCATGGCAATATAAGCAAACGCAGAAGTAACTCCCAAGGGTGTGATAATAAAACAGGTAATAGGTACTACCTCATCGACTTTCCCAAAACCCACAATTTAATTAGATCCTAATCATGCAATGTTTGAGGATTGATCTAATGCATAAAACCTGGGTATGAAAGGGATATGATCAAAGTGTTACTTGCCTTGCTGATGATCCGTGAAACCTAGAGATTCGAAGTAGCAAGCGGCGCACTCCGGGTACTCTAACGCACACAAACAAACAAGCATACAATAAGTACTCATCTAATGCACATGTAAAACTCAAATAAGAGATCTAACCAGAAAGTTCAACTTAAGAACTCCGGTTTGCAAAAAGAAACAAAACAAACAAAGAGATGAAAGGCAAACGGTGATAGAAACAAGCTTCGTTTACTAATATGGATCTAAGTCAAATTTTACAGAAGCAAAAACTTGTTTGAGTTGGTTAAATGGAAAGAGGGTTTCGAGAAGAAACTCTAGGCGCTTGAATCGCCTGATTCCAATAAACGAGCAAAAAGTTATACTAAAACGAAAATCGGATCAGAAATCACGATCAGAAATAATCGCGAAAATCCGAGAAAAAGAAAAAATGATGAACAAGCTAACGAACGAACGTTTGTTGTCTGTGTCTAAACGGCGAAAACCGTTCGTTAAAACGAACGTACGGACGAACGTCCTCTAAATAATTAAACCGAAAAAAACCAATCAGAAAAAATAAACCGCAAGTTCTAACGAAAACCGACAGCGGCGATGGCGGTTAACAGCGATGGCGGCGGCGGGCTTCGGAAAGGCGGCGCGGGCGGCGGCGGGTTCCGGCGCGGGGCGGCGGTGTGCTCAGGTGCTAGGCGGCGCGGGCGGCGGCGGCGGGATCCGGCTAGGGTTAGGGTTTAAGGGTGGGGCAGGTTGAACGGGCCTCGGGCGGCGACTTTTAAAGGCCGGCCCGAGAAGTCCTCGACGAGTACGGCCCTAAGTCGGTCGACCTTTTTTTTAAATAATTTTGATGTGCAGAAAAAGAAAGAAAAGAAATCCTAAACGGACTCCAAAAATCCTGAAATAAATTTTCCCCAACTTCTAAAATCAAGCCGGACAAAGTGAACATTTATTTGGGGCCTAAATGCAATCTTGAAAAATGCGCATTTTTCCTAAATTCAAATAAAACAGCGAAAAACTCCAAAATAAAATCTTATTTGATTTTTATTATTAAATCCTCAATATTTCTTTATTTTGGGAAAGTCATTTTATTCCCTCTCACTTATTTTTATAATTGAAATAATTGAAGATAAAATAAATAAAATCAAATGATTCTCTTTTCATAATTCGAGAAAACCTCAAATATGAAAATAATGAAATCCCCAACTCTCTCCGTAGGTCCTTGAGTTGCGTGGAAATTTCTAGGATCAACCAAAATGCAATAAAATATGATATGCAATGATGATCTATGTATAACTTTCCAAATTGAAAATTTGGGATGTTACAGTATCCTCCTCTGAATGATTTAAGTGACTTGATTTGGCGCATGTTCACGCATGTAGTTGAAACAAAATCAACATAGCCTTCACAATATTTATTTTCATGGTGGACTATATCCTACTCATGCTTGCATTCGGTGTTGATTAATTTTAATGCATGTTCATGACTGTTGTCGCTCTCTAGCTGGTCGCTTCCCAGTCTTTTGCTAGCCTTCACCTGTACTAAGAAGGAATACTTCTTGTGCATCCAATCCCTTAAACCCCAAAGTTATTCCACATGAGTCCACTATACCTACCTATATACGGTATCTACCTGCCGTTCCAAGTAAATTTGTATGTGCCAAACTCTAAACCTTTAAATAAATACCATGTTTTGTATGCTCGAATAGCTCATGTATCAACTAGGGTTGTCTGTATCTTCCATGTTAGGCGGGTTATTCTCAAGAGGAGTGGACTCCGCTCCTCACTCACGAGATAAATGGCTGATCACCGGGATGCCCAGTCCCATGCTTTATGCAAACTAAATCAAAATAATTGCAAACAAAACTCCCCCTGGGACTCTTGTTAGTTGGAGGCACTCGTTGTTTCGAGCAAGCCATGGATTGATGCTTGTTGGTGGAAGGGGGAGTATAAACTTTACCATTCTGTTTGGGAACCGCCTATAATGTGTGTAGCATGGAAGATATCGCCATCTCTTGGTTGTTATGTTGACAATGAAAGTATACCGCTCAAAATATTATTCACCTCTGTTTCAAAACCGAGCTCTGGCACCTGTACAAATCCCTGCTTCCCTCTGCGAAGGGCCTATCTATTTACTTTCATGCTAAGTCATCATCCTCTTATTAAAAAGCACCAGTTGGAGAGCACCGCTGTCATTTGCATTCATTACTGTTAGTTTACATTGAGTGTCACTTTACTAGATCTCTTTTACCATGAATTACAATGTCTAGTCAGTCCTTGATCTTTAAAGGTGCTCTGCATTTATGTTTTGCGGTCTCTGAAAGGGCTAGCGAGATACCACCTTGTTATATCATATTATGATTATTTTGAGAAAGTGTTGTCATCCGAGATTTATTATTATTGCTCGCTAGTTGATTATGCCATTGATATGACTAAACTTGAGACCTTAGCGTTATTTCGAATGTTGTTAGTTATAATCTTTGATGAAAACTTGAATGATGGCTTTACATATTTACAACAACAAGAGCAAACAGAGTTTGTAAAAGTTTTTCTTTATCACTTTCAATTTGTCAACTAAATTGCTTGAGGACAAGCAAAGGTTTAAGCTTGGGGGAGTTGATACGTCTCCATCATATCTACTTTTCCAAACACTTTTGCCCTTGTTTTGGACTCTAACTTGCATGATTTGAATGGAACTAACCTGGAATGATGTTGTTTTCAGCAGAATTACCATGGTGTTATTTATGTGCAGAAACAAACATTCTCGGAATGACCTGAAACTTCAAGGAGCAACTTTTTGGAAAATATAAAAATTACCTGCAAAATATGAAGGACAGGGGGGGCCACCACCTCTCCACGAGGGTGGGGGGCGCGCCTGCCCCCCTAGGGCGCGCCCCCTACCTCATGGGCCCCCTGGTGCCTCTCCGACTCCAACTCCAACTCTATATATTGTGTTTCGGGGAGAGAAAAATCAGAGAGAAGAATTCATCGTGTTTTACGATACAGAGCCGCCGCCAAGCCCTAAAACCTCTCTGGAGGGCTGATCTGGAGTCCGTTCGGGGCTCCGGAGAGGGGAATCCGTCGCCATCGTCATCATCAACCATCCTCCATCACCAATTTCATGATGCTCACCACCGTGCGTGAGTAATTCCATCGTAGGCTTGCTGGCGATGATGGGTTGGATGGGATCTATCATGTAATCGAGTTAGTTTTGTTAGGTTTTGATCCCTAGTATCCACTATGTTCTGAGATTGATGTTGTTATGACTTTGCTACGCTTAATGCTTGTCACTAGGGCCCGAGTGCCATGATTTCAGATCTGAACCTATTATGTTTTCATCAATATATGAGTGTTCTTGATCCTATCTTGCAAGTCTATAGTCACCTATTATGTGTTATGATCCGTTAACCCCGAAGTGACAATAATCGGGATACTTACCGGTGATGATCGTAGTTTGAGGAGTTCATGCATTAACTATGTGTTAATGCTTTGTTTCGGCACTCTATTAAAAGGAGGCCTTAATATCCCTTAGTTTCCGTAAGGACCCCGCTGCCATGGGAGGGTAGGACAAAAGATGTCATGCAAGTTCTTTTCCATAAGCACGTATGACTATGTTCGCAATACATGCCTACATTATATCAATGAACTGGAGCTAGTTCTGTGTCACCCTAGGTTATGACTGTTACATGATGAACCACATCCGGCATAATTCTCCATCACTGATCCATTGCCTACGAGCTTTCCATACATTGTTCTTCGCTTATTTACTTTCCCATTGCTATTGCTATCATCACTACAAAATACCAAAAACATTACTTTTACTACTGTTACCTTTTGGTACCGTTACCACTACTATCATATTACTTTGCTACTAAATACTTTGCTGCATATACTAAGTTTCCAGGTGTGGTTGAATTGACAACTCAGCTGCTAATACTTGAGAGTATTCTTTGGCTCCCCTTTTGTTGAATCAATAAATTTGGGTTGAATACTTTACCCTCGAAAACTGTTGCGATCCCCTATACTTGTGGGTTATCATGCATGTGTTTAATGTTCATGTCCGAACTGTGATTGAAAAATTCATAGAGTAAGTAACACCTGGGGTTCACGATGGAGTGAATGCGGAAATGTCTTTAATTCGCCGACCAGATATTGCCTTAAGAACGCTAGCTTTCGGCTTCACCCAGTCTGAGGTACACATCCGGATGACCCGGCAGTAACAATCGCAGAGGTGCTCCCTTTATGCCCTAGCCGAACTAACGGGGACGTTGGGCATAAGCATAGGAGCCAGGAAACCTAGCTTGGCCAAAACTTAAGTCATATTGATGCATATAATGGCGAAGAAAAGGTACATATGGAAAGACGCATATGTATTGGTTTTGATGCTCGAAAATTAATAGCAAGCTTCTGTAGGAGAAGCCCCCAGGTATAATGAACATACATATGTAGAGATGTGCGCATCAGGTAGGGATGGTCTAGCCGTACTAAAGCCGTAAGGCTTAAAGAAATAATGAAAAAAGGTAAAAAAACGAAAAGAGAGGGAAAAATAACTATAATAACAGGAGGGAGAAAACGAACACAGATTTCGGCGCTAGGCATAAAATCATCGTAGTCTGGCCGCGTTCCAGGGGTTCGGCTCCAGGTGATTGTTTGACGCATCACGTAGGCGGTACGCTCCTCTGGTGAGAACTTCGTCAATGATGAAGGGACCCTCCCACTTGGGCTTGAGTTTGTCCTTTTTCTTCTCCGGCAAGCGTAGAATGAGTTCACCAACGTTATAAGTCTTGGCCCGCACTTCCCTGCTTTGGTACCTGCGAGCCTGTTGTTGGTAATATGCGGAACAGGCTTTTGCGACGTCGCGCTCCTCCTCCAAGGTATAAGTTGTCCTGGCGATCTAGCTCGGCTTCTCTCTCTTCGTACATACGCACTTGAGGTGAGTCATGAATAATATCGCAGTGTAACACTGCTTCCGCACCGTACACCATGAAGAAGGGTGTATATCCGGTAGTGCGGTTGGGCGTGGTCCGCAGCCCCCAGAGTATGGAGTCGAGTTCCTCCACCCAGTGCTTGTCTGATTCCTTCAAAGACCGCACTAGTCTGGGTTTGATGCCGCTCATGATAAGACCATTAGCCCGTTCGATTTGACCATTTGTTTGTGGGTGATAGACAGAGGCGTAATTGAGCTTAATGCCTAGATTAGCACACCAGATTTCCACTTCATAGGCTATGAAATTGGAGCCATTATCTGTGATTATGCTGTGCGGGACACCGTAACGGTGTACCACGCCGAATATGAAATCTATTACTGGCCCCGCTTCAGCCGTTTTGACTGCTTTAGCCTTTATCCACTTAGTGAATTTATCCACCATGACCAGCAGATACTTTCTCTTATGGCTTCCTCCTTTAAGGGGTCCGACCATATCGAGTCCCCAGACCGCAAAAGGCCAAGTGATGGGGATTGTTTGTAAGGCAGTGGGGGCATATGGCTCTGGTTGGCAAAGAGTTGGCATCCGACGCAACATTGGACAAGGTCCTGTGCATCTGCTCGGGCCGTCGGCCAATAAAACCCTATACGGAAGGCCTTGCTAACAAGGGCCCGAGCTGCGGCATGGTGACCGCCGAGTCCGGCATGAATTTCAGCCAAGAGCCGCCGCCCTCTTTCTCAGATATACATCGTTGAAGGACTCCGGTAGCGCTTTTCTTATAGAGCTCTCTGTCATGATCCTTGTAGGCCTTCGAACGCCGGACAATGCAGCGGGCCTCATTCTGGTCCTCAGGATGCTCCTTCCTGTTAAGGTAGGCCAGGAAGGGTTCGGTCCATGGGGCAATGACTGCCATGATGAGATGCGCTGATGGTGCTATTTCGATGGCTGAGCCTCCGACGACGTCGGTGTTTCCAGGATCTGGGGTTATGTTTCGATCCGGACTAGTGTTGTCGTTTTCCCCCTGCCACACCACGGATGTCTTAAAAAGCCTTTCCAGGAAGATATTAGGTGGGACGGGGTCGCTCTTAGCGCCGATACGAGCAAGAACATCCGCCGCTTGATTACTTTCTCGAGCCACGTGATGGAACTCGAGCCCCTCGAACCGGGCCGACATTTTTATGACTGCGTTACGATACGCTACCATCTTCAGATCTTTGGCATCGAAGTCTCCATTTATTTGAGATATTGCAAGGTTTGAGTCCCCGCACACTTCTAGGCATTGTATGCCCATGGAGGCAGCCATCTGGAGACCATGCAATAAGGCCTCGTATTCTGCTACGTTATTGGAGTCTGTGTATAGTATTTGGAGGACATACTGAACGACGTCTCCAGTAGGGGACGTTAAAACGACGCCCGCTCCTAACCCTGCCAGCATTCTGGAGCCATCAAAATACATGACCCAATTGGAATATGTGTCGTATTCTTTAGGGAGTTCGGCTTCTGTCCATTCAGCAACGAAGTCGGCCAGTACTTGGGATTTGATAGCTCGATGTGGTTTATATGTGATGTCGAATGGGAGGAGCTCAATGGCCCATTTGGCAATCCGGCCTGTAGCATTGCGGTTGTTTATAATGTCATTGAGTGGTACTTCGGAAGCCACCGTGATCGAACACTCCTGGAAGTGGTGACGGAGCTTTCGGGATGCCATGAAGACTGTGTATGCTATCTTTTGATAATGAAGGTACCGGGATTTGCATGGTGTAAGGACAGTAGATACGTAGTGTACTGGCTTCTGAAGCGGGAATTTATGTCCGTCCTGTTCTCGTTCAACGACGAGTACGGCACTCACCACCTGATGTGTAGCCGATATGTATAATAACATTGGTTCGTCGGCGTTTGGTGCGGCCAGGATTGGATTGCTTGCAAGAAGGGTTTTTATTTCCTCCAGTTCGGCTGTTGCCGCTTCCGTCCACTCGAAGTGGTCGGTTCGCCGTAGAAGGCGATAGAGTGGCAGTGCCTTTTCTCCCAATCTGGAGATAAAGCGGCTTAGAGCTGCCACGCAACCTGTGAGCTTTTGAACTTGTTTAAGGTCTGTTGGCTTAGCCAATTGAGACAGAGCTCGGATTTTGGCTGGGTTTGCTTCAATTCCTTTATTGGAGACGATGAAGCCCAGAAGTTTTCCAGTAGGAACACCGAAAACACACTTTTCCGGATTGAGCTTAATGTCATACACGCGGAGGTTCTCGAATGTGAGACGTAAATCGTCTATTAGTGTTTCGACGTGCCTAGTTTTGATGACAACGTCGTCCACATAAGCTTCAACTGTCTTGCCGATCTGTTTCTCCATGCATGTTTGAATCATGCGTTGGTATGTGGGGCCGGCGTTCTTGAGCCCGAAGGGCATGGTGTTGAAGCAGAATGGCCCATATGGGGTGATGAATGATGTTGCAGCTTGATCGGACTCCTTCATTTTGATTTGATGGTATCCGGAATATGCAACAAGGAAACACAATGAGTCTTGTCCTGCGGTGGCGTCGATGATTTGATCGATGCGGGGAAGGGGGAAGGGATCCTTGGGGCATGCCATGTTGAGGTCTTTGAAATTGATGCATAGGCGCCATGATTTGTCCTTCTTTGGTACCATCACCAAATTTGCCAGCCAGTCCGGGTGTTTTATTTCTCTAATGAATCTGGCCTCGATTAGCTTGGCTAGCTCTTCCCCCATAGCTTGGCGTTTGGGTTCGGAAAAGCGCCGCAGTGTTTGCTTGACCGGCTTATGTCCCTTTAATATGTTGAGGCTGTGTTCGGCCAACTCGCGTGGGATTCATGGCATATCGGAAGGGTGCCAAGCGAATATATCCCAATTCTCACGCAGGAACTCTCGTAGAGCGGCGTCAACCGTCGGGTCTAGTTGTGCTCCGATGGATGCTGTCTTCTTTGGGTCCGTTGGATGGACTTGGAATTTGACTATTTCTTCAGCCGGTTTGAATGAGGTGGATCTGGGTCGTTTGTATAGGACCACATCATCTCTGTCCACCATGGAGCGCAGCGCGGTTAAGTCTTCGCCGCGAGGGCTTCAGATAATGCCTCAAGGGCCAGGGACACGATCTTATTCTCGGCGCGGAGTGCTATGTCCGGATCACTGACTAGAGTGATTATACCATTGAGCCCGAGCATCTTAAGCTTCATGTACCCGTAATGGGGTATTGCTTGAGAGCGCATAAATGCATCTCGCCCTAAGAGGGCGTGATATCCGTTGTTGAAGGGGGCCACCTGGAAGGTTATTTCTTCGGACCGATAGTTCTTCGGCGTGCCGAATACCACGTCGAGGGTGATTTTTCCCGCACACCGTGCCTCCCGACTGGGAATGATTCCTCGGAAGGTCGTGCTGCTTTGCTCGATGCAGCTCCTGTCTATTTCCATTTTTCGTATTGTATCCTCATAGATGAGGTTCAGTCCGCTGCCGCCGTCCATGAGAACCTTGGTGAGCCGAAAGCCATCCACAATTGGGCTGAGGACCAAGGCGGCTGGTGTTCGGACCGTCCTGTGTTTTTGTTCGTCGCCAGCGTTGAAGTTATCGCTGTGTCGTTCCAGGGGTTTATAGTTGCATGGGCCATCAAGCCATCCCTCCGGAATGGTTCCGCGCCGCGTGATGGGTTTGCATTTCTTGGCTATTGATCTGGGCGCGTTACAGGGGTGCGCCCTTTTTGCCTGGACCAGTGGTTGAGTTGGGACCGATAGCTTCCAAACTGTCTGATCTCTCCAGTCGCTCTCCATTGCGCTGTACTTCTGTACAATAGTTGCCAAGTCAGCGAAGTGTAGTATGCGGCGGTGATTATTGGCGTTGAGGAGTCCTTCGTTCGTGCAATTGTTGTGGAACGCCGATATTGCGTCTTCGTCGCGGCAATCTTTAACCTTGTCCTTGACAAGGAGGAATCTCGCCCAAAAGTGGTGGACTGTTTCCTGAGACTGTTGTTGTATGCTCGTGAGAGCACTTATGTCTGGGTGGGTGGGTGGAATTGGATCTGAACCCTGACCCGACCGATGATCCAGAGTCTGAGGTTTTTCCAGACTGAATAGTCCGGGCTCTGGAGTATCTTCTGATTTTTTAAGCCTGCTGTCCGACTCTAAGTTTGGAGGACGAGGCGTGTCTTTCTACCGGTAGGTATCCGGCTTCTCGAGGTCGGAGATCCGAACATAATTCGTCCTCAAGATAGAGGAAGGGTTATCTTGCTCCTTGACTACCGCTATCTGGTTGGTGATCGGTGGAGAATTAATCTTTCTCTGGTCGGGTTTAAGCCCCATCTGATCGTAGTCTGTAGCGACCCCCAAGGAGGCGATGCGATCTAGGAGTTCGTTCAAAGACGATAACTCCGTCAGATCCATCCGTTTGGTGTATTCAGAATCAACGCAGATACATTTTTCGATGACTCGGGAGGTCATCCTTGTCGGCTCGAAGGCCGAGCGGGCGATCATGGTAAAACCGCCCAGCCGGAGGGTTTGGCCTAAGGCCAGAGCTCCTTCAGAGGTGATATTTTCCTTGACGATAAGTCGAGCCATCAACCTCTGCGATGACGGCACAGTGGAACTCTCAATGAAAGCACCAATGTCGGTGTCAAAACCGGCGGATCTCGGGTAGGGGGTCCTGAACTGTGCGTCTAAGGTTGATGGTAACAGGAGACAGGGGACACGATGATTACCCAGGTTCGGGCCCTCTCTATGGAGGTAATACCCTACTTCCTGCTTGATTGATCTTGATGAATATGAGTATTACAAGAGTTGATCTACAACGAGATCGTAATGGCTAAACCCTAGAAGTCTAGCATGTATGACTACGGTATTGAGTATATCCTTTCCGGACTACACCCTCCGATTTATATAAACACCGGGGAGATCTAGGGTTACATAGAGTTGGTTACATAAGATGGAATCTTCATAGTTGTTCGCCAAGCTTGCCTTCCATGCCAAGGAGAGTCCCATCCGGACACGGGTACAGTCTTCGGTCTTCATATCTTCATAGCCCATTAGTCCGGCCCATAGATACCAGGCCGGACGCCCAAGGACCCCTTAGTCCAGGACTCCCTCACTCATCACTATAAGCCTTGCAAGCAAAGTGACTAATGAGTTAGTTGCAGGATGATGCATTACGGAACGAGTAAAGAGACTTGCTGGTAATGAGATTGAACTAGGTATGATGATACCGACGATCGAATCTCGGGCAAGTAACATACCGATGACAAAGGGAACAACATATGTTGTTATGCGGTTTGACCGATAAAGATATTCGTAGAATATGTAGGAACCAATATGAGCATCCAGGTTCCGCTATTGGTTATTGACCGAAGATGTGTCTCGGTCATGTCTACATAGTTCTCGAACCCGTAGGGTCCGCACGCTTAACATTTGATGACGATTTGTATTATGAGTTATGTGATTTGATGTACCGAAGGTTGTTCGGAGTCCCGGATGAGATCATGAACATGACGAGAAGTCTCGAAATGGTTGAGACATAAATATTTATATATTGGACCATGTTATTCGGACACCGGAAGTGTTCTGGATAGTTTCGGATAAAACCGGAGTGCCGGAAGGGTTACCAGAACCCCCCCCCCCCCCTCGAGGGGAAGTAATGTACCTTAGTGGGCCTTAGGGGAGAGAGATGGCAGTAGCCAAGAGGTGGTGCCCCCCCAAGGGGAGTCCGAATAGGACTAGGGGAGGGGAGCGCGGCCCCTCTTTCCCTCTCCCTCTCCTTCCTTCTTCTCCTACTTGTACTAGGAAAGGGGGGAGCCGATTCCTATTTGGAGTAGGACATCCCCCCTTGGGCGCGCCCCCTAGGGCCGGCCGACTGGCCTCCTCCTCCCCTCCTTTATATACGGGGAGGGGGCACCCAATGGACACACAAGTTGATCTTTAGCCATGTGCAGTGCCCCCCTCCACAGTTTTACATCTCAGTCATATTGTCGTAGTGCTTAGGCGAAGCCCTGCGTTGGTAACTTCATCATCACCGTCACCACGCCATCGTGCTGACGAAACTCTCCCTCGGCCTCAACTGGATCAGGAATTCGAGGGACGTCACCGGGCTGAATGCGTGCACATCGCGGAGGTGCCGTGCGTTCGGTACTTGATCGGTTGGATCGCGAAGACGTTCGACTACATCAACCGTGTTACTAAATGCTTCCACTTTCGGTCTATGAGGGTACGTAGACACACTCTCTTGTAATGCCCCGGACACACCCGCCCGTGGTCGTTACTCCTGGCAGGATTTAGACTGGCCCCACAGATCAATACTAGTCTTTTCTGCGCACTTTGTCCTCACTCGTGCGCACCCGGGAGCAACTTCCCGGTCGGTCACCCATCCTGACACTACTCCAAGCTGAGCACGCTTAACTTTGGAGTTCTGTCCGAATGGGCTCCCGGAAAAGAAGGAATTCCTTATTGATATGAGTAGTCTATCATCCCTAATAAGCCAGGCCATCACATACACCCCCACTCAGAGGAACCGACGTCCTCGTCGGGCCACAGGAACGTTCCCTCTTGGCACATACGTCTGTGCATCCAGTCCGGTACATGTACCATGTCGTGTGCCACGACGGGTCACAAACGTCATGAACAACATGACCGCGCACCTGTCCACAAACATCCGTGTAACCGCAAGGATCGGCTCTGATACCAACTTGTACTGCCCCGGACACACCCGTCGGTGGTTGTTACTCCTGGTGGGATCTAGACTGGCCCCACAGATCAATACTAGTCTTTTCTGTGCACTTTGTCCTCACTCGTGCGCACCCGAGAGCAACTTCCCGGTCGGTCACCCATCCTGACACTACTCCAAGCTGAGCACGCTTAACTTTGGAGTTCTGTCCGAATGGGCTCCCGGAAAATAAGGAATTCCTTATTGATATGAGTAGTCTATCATCCCTAATAAGCCAGGCCATCACATCTCCCTTCTCGTTGCTATGCATCTCCAAGATAGATCTTGCGTGATCGTAGGTAAAAAAATTGAAATACCGCATTCCCCAACACGTTGAGCATTTTTGAACATCATCCCAAAGCTACCTCGTTTGGAATATAAAATTACACATCTGCTAGCTCAGTTGGACGTTATTCGTATCAAATTAGGGTAGATACTTTAAGATGACAGCTTGTTGTAAGATGAAAATGACAAGGTCTATCATGTAACTGTTTCTCGAGGTGTTTTTGTGTAAAGCGATCACTCTCAGTATTATCACCAGGTTCATGCAACATGACCTGGTTATGTCAGGTGAGGTGGGTGTAAACTAAAATTGAGCGGCTTTATTAATTACATGCTCTAACATGGATGTAGTCTGCTATGTACACATGTCTATTAGTCAACTTATTCTTGTAGACTCGTGTTGAGCCTCCAAGCGCAGAGTTATGTAGGACAGTAGCAATTTTCCATCAAGTGGATGACCTAAGATTTATCAATCCATGTGAGGTGTAGGCTGAAGATAGTCTCTCTCAAACAACCCTGCAATCAAATAAAAGAAATCGCTTGTGTCCCCAACACACTCAATACAATGGTAAATTGTATAGGTGCACTAGTTCGGCGAAGAGATGGTGATACAAGTGTAGTATGGATAGTAGATATTGGTTTTTGCAATCAGAAAAAACAGCAAGCTAGCAAGCGATAAAACAGAGCACAAACGGTATTGCAATGCTTAGAAACAAGGCCTAAGTTTCATACTTTCACTAGTGCAATCTCTCAACAGTGTTAACATAATTGAATCATATAAAAATCCCTCAACATGCGACAAAGAACTCCAAAGTTATTATCTAGCGGAGAACATAAGATGAAATTATTTATAGGGTATGAAACCACCTCAAAGTTATCCTTTCCGATCAATCTATTGAGTTGTTCCTATAAGTGTCACAAAAAGCCCTAAAGGTTGCACTAAAATAACACCATATGATACACACACTACAGTAGGATGTTGCTAACATGACACTACAATTAGAGACCCTTCGACGAAACTGTGTGCGATGCATAAATCGCAAACGATGATGTAAAAACCCGTAAAAAATGATACAGAACATTTACGATGGCGGAGACATCAAACATGATTCAGATTATAGTTGCGTGTGTGATGCGTCGCATACGGTTAATCCATAAGAACTGTTTGCGAGGAGCCAGAACAACAGAAACGGACAGCCATATCTAAGTGTGTGCGATATATGGCATACAGTTCACTCAGATGAACTGTTTGCGATTAGGGAACACAACAGAAATGGTCAACCAGATCAAGATGTGTGCGATATACAGCATACAGTTCACTTGGATGAACTGTTTTTGATTAGGTAACAGAACAGAAACGGTTCAACTTAACAAGATGTGTGTGATACGTGGCATATAGTTCACATAGATGAACAGTTTGCGATGAGCCAAAAGAACACAAACGATTCGTGTAAACAAGATGTGTGGGATACGCGGCAAACATGCCACTCGGATGAACTGTTTGTGATGAGAAAATATAACACAATCGGTTACTACAGTTCATTTGTGTGCGATTATGTGTGTAGAAAAAACTTTGAAAATGCAAACGAGTTGCTTGCGATGGCTAGGAGTATCGCACACGATGCATGATGCGAGTACTCGTTTGTGATAATTAGTAAGTTACACATATGTTTCCTTATGTTAACATGTGTGTGATAACACATGACACCGCATACGGTTGTCAGGTTGTGTGCTCCACTTAGTCTTCCTGCGCTCCAGTGAAGGCTTCCCGCCCTCCACAGTGGTGAATTGTAAAATCCCCAATCCCCTAGATAGTTGCTAGCTATAAATAACCACAACAATGGCCAGTGGCGGAAACTCGCTATTGATCCACTTGCTAGCTAGTTACCCACACTTACCGGCATACCCCCATCGGCCGACGACAGGATGGAGTTGCGCAATGGGAACGGGTGCTCAAGATCATAGTTTAGGTTAACTAATTATACCTCTAGAGCCAGATGAGCACATGGAAATCATCCCGCTCCGGAGGTGTAATTAATTAACCTAATCTATGATCTCCATCGCTCGTTCCCTGTGTCCGACTGAGATCATATAACTAAAGCTTCCACAACGTGATCATGCACTGGCCCCAACCGCTGGCAGAGCATGAGAGGAGGGATGCAAGATCAGAGCGCGCGCGGAGGGAAGCGATAGCAGAGCGCGCGGAGAGACGTGACCCGAGCACGCCTCGGTGCCTAAACAGCAAGCAGAGCGCGCCGCGGCCGCCTAAACGGTGAGCAAGCACATGCATAATTATTGCATATAGCAATTGAACATAGTAGAGAATAGCCGTCCAACAATATTATTCTTGGTGACTGAGGGAGTCCTGGATTAAGGGGTCCTCGGGTGTCCGGACTATGTAACATGGGCCAGACTAATGGGCTATGAAGATACAAGACAGAAGACTTCCTCCCGTGTCCGGATGGGACTCTCCTTTGCGTGGATGGCAAGCTTGGCGTTCGAATATGTAGATTCCTTCCTTTGTAAACCAACTCTGTACAACCCTAGGCCCCTCCGGTGTCTATATAAACAGAAGGGTTTAGTCCGTAGAGGCAATCACAATCATACAGGCTAGACTTCTAGGGTTTAGCCACAACGATCTCGTGGTAGATCAACTCTTGTAATCCTCATACTCATCAAGATCAATCAAGCAGGACGTAGGGTATTACCTCCATCAAGAGGGCCCAAACCTGGGTAAACATCATGTCCCCTGTCTCCTGTTACCATCGACCCTAGACACACAGTCGGGACCCCCAACCCGAGATCCGCCGGTTTTGACACCGACATTGGTGCTTTCATTGAGAGTTCCGTTGCGTCATCACCATAAGGTTCGATGGCTCCATCAATCATCTACAACAATGCTGCCCTGAGGGAGGTTTTCCTCCCCGGTCAGATCTTTGTGTTCGGCGGCTTCGCACTGCGGGCCAACTCGCTTGGCTATCTAGAGCAGATCGACAGCTACGCCCCAGGTCACCAGATTAGTTTTGGAAATCTAGACTATGTCGCTGATATCCGAGGAGACTTGATCTTCCAAGGGTTCGCGACCCCTACCTCGCTCTGGCCTTAGATCCAGAGCGCATCACCAGGTCCGAAGACGGGATTACCGAGCCCGTCGGACTATCTATGGCCACTAAACCCAGTACGGGAGAGCCGGAGGAAGTAGTGTCACTAGCAGCCATCATGAAGCCGGACTCTTCTCCGAACACTAGCTCCGAACCCTCGGAGTCAACATCGTGTGAGCTCGGCCAAGGAGTTTCCTTCCCGCCATACTCCATGGATTTTCTTCTCCCTGATCAAACGTCGCCTTTAAGTGAGGCTCCGAACTTAATGCGATCCCTCGTCATTATAGAGGGGCAATTTCCAAACTACGCCCATCCCGGACTAGGGGCTGAGGGCGAATAATTTTATGTCCCACCCACCACCCACTTCATAGCCACTATCGAGGACTTAACTGACATGCTCGACTACAACTCTGAAGACATCGACGGTATGGACAATGATGCTGGAGAGGAGCAGGCCAAAAACCCGCCGTTTACCGGACGCTGGACGGCCACCTCTTCATATGACGTGTACATGGTGGACACACCCAAGGAGGGTAACGACGATGATAAAGAAGATCCAGTCGAGGATAAACCTCCTGAGATACAGCCAAAACGCCGACGTCAGTGGTGCCGCTCTAAATCATGCCGTGGAAAAGATAGCAATACCGGCACAGGAGACAACAACACTCCGGACGACGCAGAAGTCAAAGAAGACCCCGTCGAGCCAACTTTCGAATAGGACGATCGGGAAGATGGCCAAGTTAGCCCTGACGAACAGGCCGTAAACGAAGACTTGGAGGATAGTAATTATCTCCCACTCTCCGAGGATGAGGTGAGCCTCAGTGATGAAGACTTTATCGTACCTGAGGAATGATGACCCACAAGTATAGGGGATCTCTCGTAGTCCTTTTGATAAGTAAGAGTGTCGAACCCAACGAGGAGCAGAAGGAAATGATAAGCGTTTTTCAGCAAGGTGTTCTCTGCGAGTACTGAAATAAATGGTAACAGATAGTTTTGTGATAGGATAAATTGTAACGAGCAACAAGTAACAAAAGAAAATAAAGTGCAGCAAGGTGGCCCAATCCTTTTGTAGCAAAGGACAAGCCGGAAAAAACTCTTATAATAGGAAAAACGCTCCCGGGGACACATGGGAATATCGTCAAGCTAGTTTTCATCACGTTCATATGATTCGCGTTCGATACTTTGATAATTTGATATGTGTGTGGACCGGTGCTTGGGTGTTGTTCTTACTTGAACAAGCATCCCACTTATGATAAACCTCTATTGCAAGCATCCGCAACTACAACAAAAGTATTAAGGTAAACCTAACCATAGCATGAAACATATGGATCCAAATCAGCCCCTTACGAAGCAACGCATAAACTAGGGTTTAAGCTTTTGTCACTCTAGCAACCCATCATCTACTTATTACTTCCCAATGCCTTCCTCTAGGCCCAAATAATGGTGAAGTGTTATGTAGTCGACGTTCACATAACACCACTGGAGGCTAGACAACATACATCTTATCAAAATATCAAACGAATACCAAATTCACATGACTACTCATAGCAAGACTTCTCCCTTGTCCTCAGGAATGAACGTAATTACTCACAAAGCATATTCATGTTCATAATCAGAGAGGTAATAATATGCATATAGGATCTGAACATATGATCTTCCACCAAATAAACCAACTAGCATCAACTACAAGGAGTAATCAACACTGATAGCAACCTACTAGCACCAATCCCGGACTTTGAGACAAGAATTGGATACAAGAGATGAACTAGGGTTTGGAGATGAGATGGTGCTGGTGAAGATGTTGGTGGAGATTGCCCTCTCCCGATGAGAGGAGCGTTGGTGATGATGATGGTTATGATTTCCCCCTCCCGGAGGGAAGTTTCCCCGGCAGAACAGCTCTGCCGGAGCTCTAGATTGGATCCGCCAAGGTTCCGCCTCGTGGCGGCGGAGTCTCGTCCCGAAAAGTTCCTTCTTATTTGTTTCTCATCCAAAGACTTCATATAGGAGAAGATGGACGTCAGATAGCCACCAGGGGGCCCACGAGGTCGGGGGGCGCGCCCTAGGGGGGGCGCCCCCCACCCTCGTGAGCAGGGTGTGGGCCCCCTGGCCTTCATCTTTGGCGAGGATTTTTCTTTATTTATTTTAAGACGTTCCGTGGAGTTTCAGGACTTTTGGAGTTGCGCAGAATAGGTCTCTAATATTTGCTCCTTTTCCAGCCCAGAATTCCAGCTGCCGGCATTCTCCCTCCTTATGTAAACCTTGTAAAATAAGAGAGAATAGCCGTAAGTATTGTGACATAAAGTGAAATAACAGCCCATAATGCAATAAATATTGATATAAAAGCATGATGCAAAATGGACGTATCAAGGAACCTCTCGAATAGGAGCGCTTTCAGCGCCGGCTAATTGCCACTGCAAGGAGCCCGAGAAAGAAGCAGCAGCAGCTTCAAGCTGATCAAGATCTACTCAACGATAGGTGGACTAATGTCCTAGGAGCCGAGGAATACGGCCTCGAGCGCCCAATCAAAAGTTACCCGAAGCGTAAACTGCTACCCCAATTTGACGACGAGGCCGTCGAGCCCGCGCCATCAACGCGTAATGCGGCTGACCGACCACCTCATGTCTGGGACAAAACGGCAACTCAAGCCGAACACTAGCCCATACTACCTTGCCGCAAAGGCAGAGACATAACAGCTCGGGGATATACATATGACCTGCGGCAAGACCTAGACAATAGAGCAGGTCAGACCAGATCGATCTACGGATCACGAGGGCGTGCACCGACGCACGACGATGGCTATCTAGTCGGATGTGACAAGCATAATCATGCCCGGGCCAAAAACCGCAGACGGACTCCATCCGAGCTGCGTCGCGACTTGGCCCGATATAGAGGCGCTGCACACCCCCTCTAATTCACTGATGAAGTAATGGAGCATGAATTCCCAAAAGGGTTCAAACCTATGAATATCAAATCGTATGATGGAACAACAGATCACGCGGTATGGATTGAGGATTTTGTTCTCCATATTCGTATGGCCCACGGTGATGATCTTCATGCCATCAAATACCTCCCACTAAAATTAAAGGGACCAGCCCGACACTAGCTAAACAGCCTCCCAGATAACTCTATTGGCAACTGGGAAGACCTAGAAGACGCCTTTCGCGACAACTTCCAAGGTACATATGTCCGGCCTCCGGATGCCGATGACCTCAATCACATCACCCAGCAGCCCGGAGAGTCAGCCAGGAAGCTGTGGACTAGGTTCTTAATTAAAAAGAACCAAATCGTCGACTGTCCAGATGCCGAAGCCCTAGCGGCTTTTAAACATAGCGTCCGAGATGAATGGTTGTCCCGTCACCTCGGCCAAGAAAAACAAAAATCTATGGCAGCTCTTACCGCACTGATGACCCGCTTCTGCGCGGGAGAAGACAACTGGCTGGCTCGCCGAAATAATAGCACTAGCAATCCTGGCACCTCTGAGGTCAGGGACGGCAACGGCAAGCCTCGACAGAATAAAAACAAGCGTTGAAACAATAATGTAAAAACCCAAGACACGGCAGTCAACGCCGGATTCAGTGGTTCCAAATCCGGTCAGTGGAAGAAGCCATTCAAGGCAAACAAAGATGGCCCATCCAGTTTAGACAGGATACTGGATCAGCCCTATCAAATTCATGGCAGCCCTGACAAACCCGCCAACCATACCAACAGAAATTGTTTGGTTTTCAAACAAGTAGGCAAGTTCAACGCCGAACACAAAGGGAGGGGGCCACCTAGTGATAGCGAAGACGAGGAGACTCGCCAGCCAAACACCAGGGGACAAAAGCAATTTCCCCCCGAAGTAAAAATAGTAAACATGATATCTATGACGCATATCCCTATGAGGGAGCGCGAGCACGTACCACGAGACGACTACGCCATAAAGCCGGTCGTACCAAAATTTAACCCATGGGCAGCCTGTCCGATCACTTTTGATCGCAATGACCACCCAACAGGTATCCGTCACAAAGGTTCGGCAGCTTTGGTCCTCGACCCAATCATCGATGGATTCCATCTCACACGAGTCCTTCTGGACGGTGGCAGTAGCCTTAACTTGCTCTATCAAGACACTGTTCGCAAAATGGGCATTGATCCCTCAAGGATCCATCCCACCACAACTACCTTTAATGGTGTAATACATAGTGAAGAAGCTCACTTTACGGGCTCAATCACATTGGAAGTCGTCTTCGGATCACCGAACAACTTCCGAAACGAAGCCTTGATCTTCGATATTGTTCCGTTCTACAGTGGATACCATGCACTGCTTGGGCGGACCGCGTTTGCTTGTTTCAATGCGGTCCCACACTACGCCTATCTAAAGCTTAACATGTCCGGTCCATGCGGCGTCATAACGATCACTGGAAAAACAGAACAACCCCTCCGTTCCGAGGAGTATACCACGGTCATCACAGCCGAAGTACAAAGCGGACTCATTAAACCGCACAACTTATCAGCCATTAAGCCACCGGGCTCTACTACACAAGACTGGTCAATTTTCGAGCTGGATTAGCAGTTCCGCCTTCGTCGTTCGCCGCATATGCCCGCGAATTTCGCATCACGCACGCATAATTATGCACTTAAAATACCTTGGTCGTCGGTGGAGGCACAATGCGGACAGACCTACAACACGGTTCGTCCTCCTACAGCTTTTCTCCCTTCTTTTTAAACTATTTCTTATCTTTTGTCACAGATGAATCAAAACCTGTTCGTCCTATGGACCTGCAAGGACTCTTTCAGAGCCTAGTTTCGCCCAGGCAACCAAAGATTGCTCCTTTTAAGGAATCCTCTTCGCTAAGGTAAAGGCAGCGCAGACGTGCGACAGGAGGTCCAAAATATTTTTTGTAGACCAAACACTCTATTTAAAACCTGGATATGGCCTTTTTCCTCAGCCTTCGACCGCTGGCATGTAAAATGACCCAGGTAGAGGTGTTATAATCTGTAAGATTGCGCTCGACGTATCAACTAGATTCTAGTCGACATAATCCGTCTTCAGTATTTATTCCTTATAGAACTGTATTTTACCTTTTCGGTGGTTTCACATACACACCTCGGCACTAATTGCCAGGGGCTCGATACGGCAACATATAAATTGCCAACAAGTCCGAATAGCTCTACAGCATACTTCGGCGTCACGAGTTTTGGCATTATATGCATCAGCTCCGAATCATGTCTTTGGTCAATAGTTGGGTTTCCCGGCTCCTGTTCTTACTACCATACGTTCCACTCTATCGGCTAGGGTAGTAAAGGGAGAACTACTGCGATTGTGTATCCAGTTCACTTGGTTAAGTACCTCAGTAGAGAAAGTCAAAAACTGACTGTCATGATGTGGCGAGAGTTGGCCAACCACTCGGCGACTTATCAAAATCTTTTGCGATTTCTTCTGTATAACATGAAGGACCATTTTTAGGTCACCTATGTAGCGCATCCATATTCGGATAACTGCGTACTTACAAGGGGCTGTATCGTAGACCCACCATCAAACTCCTATGGCTAAGTGAAGGTGTTAAAGCCCTATAGTCCAATTGCCTAGTTCGCCACACTGACACCTCCTTCACGGACCAAGACGTTGGGTCAAGTGTAGTCAGTTGCTATTCTGAACACCCCCGCATTATATGTGAGGGGGCTGAAGCCGACGACTGCCAAACCTTCAGATTATAAAAAACGGCCGCACAGGAGGAAATGCCTTTCAGGCAAAAGGCATAAATACAACACAGCCTCAATATATCATAATATTGTTATCACAATTCCGATACATTCACTCGAACATAATATTCTTCGAGCACTGACCCTCTATCAAGCGGGCAGCCTCTAGGATATCTTCAAAATAATGCTCCGGCGTGCGATGGTCCTTGCCCTCGGGTGGACTGTTTGCTGCAACATCGATGGCCTTCATTTTCACCCAGTACATCTTGACGCGGGCAATGGCCATCCGTGCACCTTCAATGCACGCCGACCGTTTAACGGCGTCGATACGCAGCACCGCATCAACAAGTCGCTGCACCAAACCAAAATAACTGTTCGAAATTGGCTCAGTTGGCCACAGTCGGACCACGACTTCCTTCATGGAAGCTCCGGACACCTTGTGGAGCTCGGCCCACTGGGCCATTTGTTCGTTCAGCAACGACGGATGTTGTGGCACGTCGAACTATGACCAAAAAAGCTTCTCCACTGCACGTCCGTCTTGCGCTTGATAAAACTGCGCCGCATCGGCGACACTCTTCGGCAGGTCCAAGAATGAGTCTGGAGAACTCCACAATTGAATAAGCAGGGCATACTTCAGGTCGCCGAATTTAGTCTGTAATAGAAAGGGCTTACCAGCCGCTATCTCCCCAGCTTGCCGGATCTCCTCCCGAGCCGCTCTAGACTCGGACCGTGCCTCTCGCGCCTCTTGTAAAGCCTAGTTGAGTTCGGCTGCCTTGGCTTTCTTATCCTTCTTGAGTGATTCGCATTGGCTTGTGGCATCCTTCAGCTCTCGCGCTATGGTAGATATTCTCTCCTCACACTGGCGCTGAGCGGCTTGTTCGGCCCTTAACTCAGCAGCTGCCTTCTTGATAACCCACAAGTATAGGGGATCAATTGTAGCCTATTTCGATAAGTAAGAGTGTCGAACCCAACGAGGAGCTAAAGGTAGAACAAATATTCCCTCAAGTTCTATCGACCACCGATACAACTCTACGCACGCTTGACGTTCGCTTTACCTAGAACAAGTATGAAACTAGAAGTACTTTGTAGGTGTTTTTGGATAGGTTTGCGAGATAATAAAGAGTACGTAAATAAAAAGTAGGGTCCGTTTAGATAAATACACAACTAAGTTAGTTTTAGTAGAGAGCTTTTTTTATGAGAAAGTTATTTGTCCCTAGGCAATCGATAACTAGACCAGTAATCATTATTGCAATTTTATATGAGGGAGAGGCATAAGCTAACATACTTTCTCTACTTGGATCATATGCACTTATGATTGGAACTCTAGCAAGCATCCGCAAATACTAAAGATCATTAAGGTAAAACCCAACCATAGAATTAAAGTATCAAGTCCTGTTTATCCCATACGCAAACAACCTACTTACTCGGGTCTGTGCTTCTGTCACTCACGCCACCCACCATAAGCAAATCATGAACATATTGCAAACCCTACAGCGGGAATCCCTCACGCTTGCGCGACACGGAGAGCACCATAGGACAGCACCAATAATAAAACATGCAACTTAAACCAATCTTGATCATCAAATAGCCCATAGGACAAAACGGATCTACTCAAACATCATAGGATAGCCATACATCATTGGGGAATAATATGTAGCGTTGAGCACCATGTTTAAGTAGAGATTATAGCGGGTAAGAGAGAGGTTACACCGCTGCATAGAGGGGGGAAGAGTTGGTGATGATGGCGGTGAAGTTGTTGGTGAAGATTGCGGTGATAATGATGGCCCCCGGTGGCACTCCGGTGCCACCGGAAGCGAGGGGGAGAGAGCCCCCCCTCCTTCTTCTTCTTCCTTGATCTCCTCCCTAGATGGGAGAAGGGTTTCCCCTCTGGTCCATGGCCTCCATGGCGGCGGAGGGGCGAGAGCCCCTCCGAGATTGGATCTGTCTCTCTGTCTCTCTCTGTTTCTGCGTTCTCAGATTCTACCCTTTCACCGTTTCTTATATACCCAGAGATCCGTAACTCCGATTGGGCTGAAATTTTAACACGATCTCTATCCGGATATTAGCTTTCTTGCGACGAAAGAAGGGCACCAACTGCCTTACGGGGTGGCAACGAGGGTCAGGGGCGCGCCCAGGGGGGTGGGGTGCGCCCCCTGCCTTGTGCCTTCCTCGGGCACCGTCTCGCGTGGATTTTTCTTCCCAAAAATCATATATATTCCAAAAAAAATCCCCGTCAGTTTTTATCCCGTTTGGACTCCGTTTGATATGGATATTCTGCGAAACAAAAAAACAGGCAACAAACAGGAACTGGCACTGGGCACTGGATCAATATGTTAGTCCCAAAAATAGTATAAAAAGTTGCCAAAAGTATATGAAAGTTGTAGAATATTGGCATTGAACAATCAAAAGTTATAGATACGACGGAGACGTATCAGCATCCCCAAGCTTAATTCATGCTCGTCCTCGAGTAGGTAAATGATAAAAAGATAATTTTTGATGTGGAATGCTACTAGCATAATCTTGATCACATAATCTAATCATGGCATCAATATTAAGACACGGGTGATTCAAAGCAATAGTCTATCATTTGACATAAAATAATAATACTTCAAGCCTACTAATAAAGCAATCATGTCTTTTCAAAATAACATGGCCAAAGAAAGTTATCCCTACAAAATCATATGGTCTGGCTATGCTCCATCTTCACCACACAAAGTATTCAAATCATGCACAACCCCGATGACAAGCCAAGCAATTGTTTCATACTTTTTATGTTCTCAAACCTTTTCAACTTTCACGCAATACATGAGCGTGAGCCATGGACATAGCACTATAGGTGGAATAGAATGGTGGTTGTGGAGAAGACAAAAAGGAGAAGATAGTCTCACATCAACTAGGCGTATCAACAGGCTATGGAGATGCCCATCAATAGATATCAATGTGAGTGAGTAGGGATTGCCATGCAACGGATGCACTAAGAGCTATAAGTGTATGAAAGCTCAGACTGAAAACTAAGTGGGTGTGCATCCAACTTGCTTGCTCATGAAGACCTCGGGCGTTTGAGGAAGCCCATCATCGGAATATACAAGCCAAGTTCTATAATGAAAATTCCCACTAGTATATGAAAGTGATAACTCAAGAGACTCTCTATATGAAGAACATGGTGCTACTCTGAAGCACAAGTGTGGTGAAAGGATAGTAACATTGCCCCTTCTCTCTTTTTCTCTCATCATTTTTTTATTTTTATTTTTTTGGGCCTTCTCTTTTTTTGGCCTTTCTCTTTTTTTTATTTTTTTTATTTTTTTTGTCCGGAGTCTCATCCCGACTTGTGGGGGAATCATAGTCTCCATCATCCTTTCCTCACCGGGGCAATGCTCTAATAATGATGATCATCACACTTTTATTTACTTACAACTCGATATTACAACTCGATACTAGAACAAAGATATGACTCTATATGAATGCCTCCGGTGGTGTACCGGGATGTGCAATGATCTAGCGTAGCAATGGCATCAAAAACCGGACAAGCCATGAAAACATCATGCTAGCTATCTTACGATCATGCAAAGCCATATGACAATGAATGCTCAAGTCATGTATATGATGATGATGGAAGTTGCATGGCAATATATCTCGGAATGGCTATGGGAATGCCATGATAGGTAGGTATGGTGGCTGTTTTGAGGAAGGTATATGGTGGTTTAAGGTACCGGCGAAAGTTGCGCGGTACTAGAGGGGCTAGCAATGGTGGAAGGGTGAGAGTGCGTATAATCCATGGACTCAACATTAGTCATAAAGAACTCACATACTTATTGCAAAAATCTATTAGTCATCGAAACAAACTACTACGTGCATGCTCCTAGGGGGATAGATTGGTAGGAAAAGACCATCGCTCGTCCCCGACCGCCACTCATAAGGAAGACAATCAATAAATAAATCATGCTCCAACTTCGTTACATAACGGTTCACCATACGTGCATGCTACGGGAATCACAAACCTCAACACAAGTATTTCTACTAATCCACAACTACCCACTAGCATGACTCTAAGATCACCATGTTTATATCGCAAAACTATTGCAAGGAATCAAACATATCATATTCAGTGATCTACAAGTGTTATGTAGGATTTTATGACTAACCATGTGAATGACCAGTTCCTGTCATCTCTCTAAAAAGATATGAGTGAAGCAAGAGAGTTTAAATCTTTCAACAAAAGATATGCCCACGCTCTAACAAATATAAGTGAAGCAAAAGAGCATTCTACAAATGGCGGTTTTCTATGTAAAGAGAAACAGGCTATCCAAACTTCAAATGACATAAGTGAAGCACATGAAGCATTCTATAAAGCCATACTCAAAAGATATAAGTGAAGTGCGTAGAGAATTCTATAAATCAACCAAGGACTATCGCATACCAGCATGGTGCATAAAAGAAAAATGAAAACTAAATGCAAAAGACGCTCCAAGATTGCACATATCGCATGAACGAAACGAATCTGAAAACATACCGATACTTGTTGAAGAAAGAGGGGATGCCTTCAGGGGCATCCCCAAGCTTAGATGCTTGAGTATCCTTGAATATTTACTTGGGGTGCCTCGGGCATCCCCAGGCTTGAGCTCTTGCCTCTCTTCCTTCTTCTCACATCGAGACCTTCTCGATCATCGAACACTTCATCCACACAAAACTTCAACAGAAAACTCGGTAAGATACGTTAGTATAATAAAGCAAATCACTACTCTAAGTACTGTTCCAAACCAATTCATATTTTGTTTTGGCATTGTGTCTACTGCAATATAACTTTTCCATGGCTTAATCCACTGATATAAATCGATAGTTTCATCAAAACAAGCAAACTTTGCATCAAAAACAGAATCTGTCTAAAACAGAACAGTCTGTAATAATCTGAACATTCACCATACTTATGATACTTAAAAAATTCTGCCAAAATTAGGAAAAATAAACAATTTGTATAGAAAGACAGTGCAAAAATAGTCAGAACCATTTGACATTCCAGTAAAAAATGTAAAATCGCGCACTACAGCCAAAGTTTCTGTCCTGCACCGTACAAACCAACAAGCATCTAAGACATCCTAAAGGCAAACCTCGGCACATTATTTTTATAATACAATGGAATTGTACAAGGGGATAATTATTTTTGTTGAAAAGTTTATGTAATCAAGATTCACAAAGTTTTCGTGAGCATGAACAAAGTTCAAGGCTAGCTCCCACTTCAACAATGCTCGTCTTTCTCACTTTCGCTTTCCTTTTTGAAAAAGTTTTGGGTTCCCCTCTTTATTTTTGTTGTTTTTAAACTATATAAAATCACTCAACAGAAGTAAATGACTCTCTAAAACTTCCGGGTTGTCTCCCTGGCAGCGCTTTCTTTAAAGCCATTAAGCTAGGCATATAGTGCTCAAGTAATGAATCCACCCGGATCCCAAGGTATATCAAAGCCATTTTAATTAACAATGATTTGTAATTTAGTAGTGAGCACAAAGTAACATATATAATGCAACAACTAAGTCTAACTCTCTTCCTATGCATCGGCATGTCATAAAAGAACAATTCATGCACACAAAGTAAAGGCCAATGCATAGTATAAACAGTTTCTTGCAATTTTATCGTGTGGGAAACATAGAGAGGTGGAGATATAGTTCCTCTCTCATAATAATTGAAAGTAGGAGCAGCTAGAACATGCATATTATATCTATCAAAATCATCATATGTAGTAGTAAAAGGCAACCCATCAATATAATCCTTAATAAGCACAAACTTCTCCGATATAGTGTAGTTTGGAGAATTCAAAAAGATAATAGGACTATCATGTGTGGGTGCAATAGCAACAATTTCATGTTTAACATAAGGAACTATAGCAAGTTCATCTCCATAAGCATATTTCATATTGGCATCTTGGCCACAAGCATAGCAAGCATCATCAAAAAGGGATATTTCAAAAGAATCAACGGGATCATAGCAATTATCATAGCATTCATCCTTCGGTAAGCATGAAGGGAAATTAAACAATGTATGAGTTGAAGAGTTACTCTCATTAGAAAGTGGGCACGGGTGATCAATCCGCTCTTCCTCCTTTTGTTCTTCGCTCTCCTCCTCATCTTTTTCATCCAATGAGCTCACAGTTTCATCAATTTCTTCTTCCACAGATTCCTGCAAAATATTAGTCTCTACTGGGACAGCAGAGACTTTCTCAATAAACGCATCAATATCGGAATTGTATTCATAATTCTCATAACAATATTTAAGGATAGCTAAATTTTCAGGTCTGTAGACAGCATCATAAAGATTTTCATATTCTTTGAACATAGATTCAATTTCATAAGCACCCATAAAAGCAACAAATTCTTCTATTTGTTCCACATCATAGTAGTCATATATACCTCTAGCATAAGAAGCCAAATTTTCATTATCATTAAATTCACATGAAAAGGGAAGGTGTGGAGCCTTCATCCTAGAGCAACAAGTATAATCATATCTCAAGCATAGTTGCCTAGCATATCAATACAACATATAAATTTGATCCCATAATAGTTTCCCTTTTTGAGTCAAGTGATAATCCCTAAAGTATTCACGTTGATCCAACGTGTCTCCCATTACCAAATTGAATGGGGTTTTCTCTGGATTATCAAAGTAGTACATAATATCTATCACATAACGAGCATCGAGGGTTTTAGGAGGTTCCTCATCTCCATGGGCAGCAAGTACACCTAATTTTTTTGGTACTTCGTGTTCCATATCCATAACTAAAGATAAAGAACAACTAAGAACAGCAAATAAAAATTACTTCGTGATAAAGCAAACAAGCACACATGAGAATATTCACCCCACGCTATTGCTCCCCAGCAACGGCGCCAGAAAAAGGTCTTGATAACCCACAAGTATAGGGGATCAATTGTAGCCTCTTTCGATAAGTAAGAGTGTCAAACCCAACGAGGAGCTAAAGGTAGAACAAATATTCCCTCAAGTTCTATCGACCACCGATACAACTCTACGCACGCTTGACGTTCGCTTTACCTAGAATAAGTATGAAACTAGAAGTACTTTGTAGGTGTTTTTGGGTAGGTTTGCAAGATAATAAAGAGTACGTAAATAAAAATTAGGGGCTGTTTAGATAAAGACACAACTAAGTTAGTTTTAGTAGAGAGTTTTTTGTTACGAGAAAGTTATTTGTCCCTAGGCAATCGATAACTAGAACAGTAATCATTATTGCAATTTTATATGAGGGAGAGGCATAAGCTAACATATTTTCTCTACTTGGATCATATGCAGTTATGATTGGAACTCTAGCAAGCATCCGCAACTACTAAAGATCATTAAGGTAAAACCCAACCATAGCATTAAAGTATCAAGTCCTCTTTATCCCATACGCAAACAACCTACTTACTCGGGTCTGTGCTTCTGTCACTCACGCCACCCACCATAAGCAAATCATGAACATATTGCAAACACTACAGCGGGAATCCCTCACGCTTGCGTGACACGGAGAGCACCATAGGACAGCACCAATAATAAAACATGCAACTCAAACCAATATGATCATCAAATAGCCCATAGGACATAAGGATCTACTCAAACATCATAGGATAGCCATATTTCATTGGGAAATAGTATATAGCATTTTGCACCATGTTTAAGTAGAGATTACAGCGGGTAAGAGAGAGGTTACACCGCTGCATAGAGGGGGGAAGAGTTGGTGATGATGGCGGTGAAGTTGTTCGTGAAGATTGCGGTGATGATGATGGCCCCCGGTGGCACTCCGAGGCCACCGGAAGCGAGGGGGGAGAGCCCCCCTTATTCTTCCTTGACCTCCTCCCTAGATGGGAGAAGGGTTTCCCCTCTGTTCCATGGCCTCCATGGCAGCGGAGGGGCGAGAGCCCCTCCGAGATTGGATCTGTCTCTCTGTCTCTCTCTGTTTCTGCGTTCTCAGATTCTACCCTTTCACCGTTTCTTATATTCCCGGAGACCCGTAACTCCGATTGGGCTGAAATGTTAACACGATCTCTATCCGGATATTAGCTTTCTTGCGGCGAAAGAAGGGCACCAACCGCCTTACGGGGTGGCCACGAGGGTCAGGGGCACGCCCCCCTGCCTCATGCCTCCCTCGGGCACCGTCTCGCGTGGATTTTTATTCCCAAAAAACATATATATTCCAAAAAAAATCTCTATCATTTTTTATCCCGTTTGGACTCCGTTTGATATGGATATTCTGCGAAACAAAAAACATGCAACAAATAGGAACTGGCACTGGGCACTGGATCAATATGTTAGTCCCAAAAATAGTATAAAAAGTTGCCAAACGTATATAAAAGTTGTAGAATATTGGCATGGAACAATCAAAAATTATAGATACGATGGAGACATATCACTTCTTGACAGCCGCATTGCTCACTCTGGCTTGCTTCTTGGTGATACGTCTCCAACGTATCTATAATTTGTGATTGTTCCATGCTATTATATTATCTGTTTTGGATGATAATGAGCTTTATTTTACACTTTTATATTATTTTTGGGACTAACCTATTAACCAGAGTGTGAGTAGTTTACCTCAGACCTCAGGTCCATAGGTATTAGTTTACCTCAGACCTTCGGGTCCATAGCTAGTAGCTAGATGGCTTCTTCTCTCTCTTTAGATCTCAATACAAAGTTCTCCTCGATTCTCTTGGAGATCTATTCGATGTAACTCTTCTTCTTGCGGTGTGTTTGTCGAGATCCAATGAATTGTGGGTTTATGATCAAGTTTATCTATGAACAATATTTGAATCTTCTCTGAATTCTTTTATGTATGATTGGTTTATCTTTGCAAGTCTCTTCGAATTATCAGTTTGGTTTGGCCTACTAGATTGATCTTTCTTGCAATGGGAGAAGTGCTTAGCTTTGGGTTCAATCTTGCGGTGCTCGATCCCAGTGACAGAAAGGGAAATGACACGTATTGTATTGTTGCCATCGAGGATAAAAAGATGGGGTTTACATCATATTGCATGAGTTTATCCCTCTACATCATGTCATCTTGCTTAAGGCGTTGCTCTGTTCTTATGAACTTAATACTCTAGATGCATGCTGGATAGCGGTCGATGCGTGGAGTAATAGTAGTAGATGCAAAATCGTTTCAGTCTACTTGTCACGGATGTGATGCTTCTATACATGATCATACCTAGATATTCTCATAATTATTCGCTTTTCTATCAATTGCTCGGCAGTAATTTGTTCACCCACCGTAATACTTATGCTATCTTGAGAGAAGCCACTAGTGAAACCTATGGCTCCCGTGTCTATTCTCCATCATACAAGTATACCATCTATTTTATTTTGCAATGTTTACTTTCAATCTATATCATAAAAATACCAAAAATATTTATCTTATTATTATTATCTCTATCAGATCTCACTCTTGCAAGTGGTCGTGAAAGGATTGACAACCCCTTTATCCTGTTGGTTGCGAGGTTCTTATGTTGTGTAGGTACGAGGTGACTCGCGCGTGGTCTCCTACTGGATTGATACCTTGGTTCTCAAAAACTGAGGGAAATACTTACGCTGCTTTACTACACCACCCTTTCCTCTTCAAGGGAAAATCAACGCAGTGCTCAAGAGGTAGCAAGAAGGATTTCTGGCGCCATTGCCAGGGAGATCTACGCCAAGTCAAGACATACCAAGTACCCATCACAACTCTTATCCTTCGCATTACATTATTTGCCATTTGCCTCTCGTTTTCCTCTCCCCCACTTCACCCTTGCCGTTTTATTCGCCCTCTTTTCCTTTCTCCCTCTTTTTCGCTTGCTTCTTGTTTGCTTGTCTATTGGACTGCTTGCTTGTCACGATGGCTCAAGATAATACTAAATTGTGTGACTTTGCCAATACCAACAATAATAATTTTATTAGCACTCCGATTGCTCCTCTTACTGATGTTGAATCTTGTGAAATTAATACTGCTTTGCTGAATCTTGTCATGAAAGATCTATTTTCTGGCCTTCCTAGTGAAGATGCCGCTACCCATCTAAACAACTTTGTCGATTTGTGTGATATGCAAAAGAAGAAAGATGTGGACAACGATATTGTTAAACTTAAGCTATTTTTGTTTTCGCTTAGAGATCATGCTAAAGCTTGGTTTTCATCTTTGCCTAAAAATAGTATTGATTCATGGAATAAGTGCAAAGATGTTTTTATCTCCAAGTATTTTCCTCCCGCTAAGACCATCTCTCTTAGAAACGATATTATGAATTTTAAGCAACTTGATCATGAACATGTTGCACAATCTTGGGAGAGGATGAAATTAATGATACGTAATTTCCCTACACATGGTTTGAATTTATGGATGACTATACAAAAATTTTATGCCGTATTGAATTTTGCTTCTAGAAATCTTTTAGATTCGGCCGCGGGAGGCACTTTTATGGAAATCACTTTAGGAGAAGCTACCAAACTCCTAGATAATATTATTTTTAATTATTCTCAATGGCACACTGAAAGATCTACTAGTAAAAAGGTGCATGCAATTGAAGAGATTAATGTTTTGAGTGGAAAGATGGATGAACTTATGAAATTGTTTGCTAATAAGAGTGCTCCTACTAATCCTAATGATATGCCTTTGTCTACTTTGATTGAGAATAATAATGAATCTATGGATGTGAATTTTGTTGGTAGGAACAATTTTGGTAATAACGCGTATAAGGGTAATTTTAATTCTAGGCCGTTTTCTAGTAATTACTCTAATAATTATGGTAATTCCTACAACAATTCTTATGGAAATTATAATAAGATGCCCTCTAATTTTGAAACTAGTATTAAAGAATTTATTACTTTGCAAAAGAGTTTCAATGCTTTGATTGAAGAAAAATTGCTTAAGATAGATGAGTTGGCTAGGAACGTGGATAGAATTTCTCTTGATGTTGATTCTTTGAAACTTAGATATATTCCACCTAAGCATGATATCAATGAGTCTCTCAAATCCATGAGAATTTCCATTGATGAGTGCAAAGAACGAACCGCCAGGATGCGTGCTAAGAAAGATTGCTTTGTCAAAGCGTGTTCTTCTAGTTTTCATTACATTAAAGATGAAGATCTAAAAGTAATTGATGTGTCCCCTATTAAATATTTGTTTTGCAATATGAATCTTGATAATGAGGGGACTGGAGATGAGTCAACTTTAGTTAGAAGGCGTCCCAAAAATTCGGAGTTTTTAGATCTTGATGCAAAAGTTGATAAAAGTGGGATTGAAGGGGTCAAAACTTTAAATAGCAATGAACCCACTATCTTGGATCTCAAGAAATTTAATTATGATAATTGCTCTTTGATAGATTGTATTTCCTTGTTGCAATCCGTGCTAAATTCTCCTCATGCTTATAGTCAAAATAAAGCTTTTACTAAACATATCGTTGATGCTTTGATGCAATCTTATGAAGAAAAACTTGAGTTGGAAGTTTCTATCCCTAGAAAACGTTATGATGAGTGGGAACCTACAATAAAAATTAAAATTAAAGATCACGAATGCTATGCTTTATGTGATTTGGGTGCTAGTGTTTCCACGATCCCAAAAACATTGTGTCATTTGCTAGGTTTCCGTGAATTTGATGATTGTTCTTTAAGCTTGCACCTTGCGGATTCCACTATTAAGAAACCTATGGGAAATATTAATGATGTTATTATTGTTGCAAATAGGAATTATGTGCCCGTATATTTCATTGTTCTTGATATAGATTGCAATCCTTCATGTCCTATTATTGTTGGTAGACCTTTCCTTAGAACGATTGGTGCAATTATTGATATGAAGGAAGGGAATATTAGATTCCTATTTCCGTTAAGGAAAGGCATGGAACACTTCCCTAGAAAGAAAATTAAATTACCTTATGAATCTATTATGAGAGCCACTTATGGACCGCCTACCAAAGATGGCAATACCTAGATCTATCATCGCTTTTATGCCTAGCTAAGGGCGTTAAACGATAGCGCTTGTTGGGAGTCAACCCAATTTTATTTTTATTCCTTGCTTTTTGCTCCTGTTTAGTAATAAATAATTTATCTAGCCTATTTTTTGGTTGTGTTTTTTGTGTTTAATTAGTGTTTGTGCGAAGTAGAACCGTTGGGAAGACTTGGGGAAAGTCTTTTTGATCTTGCTGTAAAAAACAGAAACTTTAGCGCTCGCGAGAATTGCTGCCATTTTTTACTGGAGAGTGATATTTAGTTAATTATTTTTTAAGATGATTATTATATAAATTCCTCACATACAGCAATTTATTTTAGAATTTTTGGGGTTCCACAAGTATTCGAAACCTACAGATTACTACAGACTGTTCTGATTTTTGACAGATTCTGTTTTTCGTGTGTTGTTTGCTTATTTTGATGAATCTATGGCTAGTAATAGAGTTTATAAACCATAGAGAAGTTGGAATACAGTAGGATTAACACCAATAAAAATAAAGAATGAGTTCATTATAGTACCTTGAAGTGGTGGTTTGTTTTCTTTTACTAACGGAGCTCACGAAGATTTTCTTTTAAGTTTTGTGTTGTGAAGTTTTCAAGTTTTGGGTAAAGATTTGATGGATTATGGAACAAGGAGTGGCAAGAGCCTAAGCCTGGGGATGCCCAAGGCACCCCAAGGTAAAATCCAAGGACACCAAAAAGCCTAAGCTTGGGGATGTGATACGTCTCCAACGTATCTATAATTTTTTATTGTTCCATGCTATTATATTATCAACCTTGGATGTTTTATATGCATTTATATGCTATTTTATATGATTTTTGGGACTAACCTATTAACCTAGAGCCCAGCGCCAGTTTCTATTTTTTCCTTATTTTAGAGTATCACAGAAAAGGAAAATCAAACGGAGTCCAATTGACCTGAAACTTCATGGAACTTATTTTTGGACTAGAAGAAGCCCACGGGGTATCGGAGATCGACCAGAAGAGTCCCAGGCTGCCCATGAGGGTGGGGGCACGCCCACCCCCACTGGGCGCGCCCCCCTGCCTCGTGGACAGCCCGGAGATCCACCGACTTACTTCTTCCTCCTATATATATCCATATACCCTAAAAACTTCGGGGAGCAGAATAGATCGGGAGTTCCGCCGCTAGAAGCCTCCGTAGCCACCGAAAACCAATCTAGACCCGTTCCTGGCACCCTGCCGGAGGGGGGAACCCCTCTCCGGTGGCCATCTTCATCATCCCGGTGCTCTCCATGATGAGGAGGGAGTAGTCCACCCTCGGAGCTGAGGGTATGTACCAGTAGCTATGTGTTTGATCTCTCTCTCTCTCGTGTTCTTGAGGTGATACAATCTTGATGTATCGCGAGCTTTGCTATTATAGTTGGATCTTATGATGTTTCTCCCCCTCTACTCTCTTGTAATGGATTGAGTTTTCCCTTTGAAGTTATCTTATCGGATTGAGTCTTTAAGGATTTGAGAACACTTGATGTATGTCTTGTGTGGGATACCCGTGGTGACAATGGGGTATTCTATTGATCCACTTGATGTATGTTTTGGTGATCAACTTGCGGGTCCTCCCATGAACCTATGCATAGGGGTTGGCACATGTTTTCGTCTTGACTCTCCGGTAGAAACTTTGGGGCACTCTTTGAAGTACTTTGTGTCGGTTTGAATAGATGAATCTGAGATTGTGTGATGCATATCATATAATCATACCCACGGATACTTGAGGTGAAATTGGAGTATCTAGGTGACATTAGGGTTTTGGTTGATTTGTGTCTTAAGGTGTTATTCTAGTATGAACTCTATGATAGATTGAACGGAAAGAATAGCTTCATGTTATTTCACTACGGACTCTTGAATAGATCGATCAGAAAGGATAACTTTGAGGTGGTTTCGTACCCTACCATAATCTCTTCATTTGTTCTCCGCTATTAGTGACTTTGGAGTGACTCTTTGTTGCATGTTGAGGGATAGTTATATGATCCAATTATTGTTGGGTTTCGTAGTAATTTCAAAAAAATTCCTACGCACAGGCAAGATCATGGTGATGCATAGCAACGAGAGGGGGAGAGTGTGATCTACGTACCCTTATAGATCGACAACGGAAGCGTTAACTTGGTTGATGTAGTCGTGCGTCTTCACGGCCCGACCGATCAAGCACCGAAACTATGGCACCTCTGAGTTCTAGCACACGTTCAGCTCGATGACAATCCCCGGACTCCGATCCAGCAAAGTGTCGGGGAAGAGTTCCGTCAGCACGACGGCGTGGTGATGATCTTGATGTACTAATGTCGCAGGGCTTCGCCTAAGCACCGCTACAATATTATCGAGGACTATGGTGGAAAGGGGCACCGCACACGGCTAAGAATATGATCACGTGGATCAACTTGTGTCTCTAGGGGGTGCCCCTGCCTCCGTATATAAAGGCTCAAAGGGGGGGCCGGCCGGCCCCCCCTTTCCTAGTTGGAATAGGATTCGCGGAGGGGGCAAAGAGAAGAGAGAGGAGGAAGGGGGGCCGGCCCCCTCTCCTTGTCCAATTCGGACCAAGGGGGGAGGGGCGCGCGGCCCATCTCTGGCCACCTCTCCTCTCTTCCACTAAGGCCCACTAAGGCCCATATACCTCCCGGGGGGTTCCGGTAACCTCCCAGTACTCCGGTAAAATCCCGATTTCACCCGGAACACTTCCGATATCCAAACATAGGCTTCCAATATATCAATCTTTATGTCTCGACCATTTCGAGACTCCTCGTCATGTCCGTGATCACATCTGGGACTCCGAACAACCTTCGGTACATCAAAATGCATAAACTCATAATATAACTATCATCGTAACCTTAAGCGTGCGGACCCTACGGGTTCGAGAACAATGTAGACATGACCGAGACACGTCTCCGGTCAATAACCAATAGCGGAACCTGGATGCTCATATTGGCTCCTACATATTCTACGAAGATCTTTTATCGGTCAGACCGCATAACAACATACGTTGTTCCCTTTGTCATCGGTATGTTACTTGCCCGAGATTCGATCGTCGGTATCCTATACCTAGTTCAATCTCATTACCGGCAAGTCTCTTTACTCGTTCTGTAATACATCATCCCGCAACTAACTCATTAGTTGCAATGCTTGCAAGGCTTAAGTGATGTGCATTACCGAGAGGGCCCAGAGATACCTCTCCGACAATCGGAGTGACAAATCATAATCTCGAAATACGCCAACCCAACATGTACCTTTGGAGACACCTGTAGAGCTCCTTTATAATCACCCAGTTACGTTGTGATGTTTGGTAGCACACAAAGTGTTCCTCTGGCAAACGGGAGTTGCATAATCTCATAGTCATAGGAACATGTATAATTCATGAAGAAAGCAATAGCAACATACTAAACGATCGGGTGCTAAGCTAATGGAATGGGTCATGTCAATCAGATCATTCAACTAATGATGTGATCCCATTAATCAAATAACAACTCTTTGTCCATGGTTAGGAAACATAACCATCTTTGATTAACGAGCTAGTCAAGTAGAGGCATACTAGTGACACTCTTTTGTCTATGTATTCACACATGTATTATGTTTCCGGTTAATACAATTCTAGCATGAATAATAAACTTTTATCATGATATAAGGAAATAAATAATAACTTTATTATTGCCTCTAGGGCATATTTCCTTCAGTCTCCCACTTGCACTAGAGTCAATAATCTAGATTACACAGTAATGATTCTAACACCCATGGAGGCTTGGTGCTGATCATGTTTTGCTCGTGGAAGAGGCTTAGTCAACGGGTCTGCAACATTCAGATCCGTATGTATCTTGCAAATCTCTATGTGTCCCACCTGGACTAGATCCCGGATGGAATTGAAGCGTCTCTTGATGTGCTTGGTTCTCTTGTGAAATCTGGATTCCTTCGCCAAGGTAATTGCACCAGTATTGTCACAAAAGATTTTCATTGGACCCGATGCACTAGGTATGACACCTAGATCGGATATGAACTCCTTCATCCAGACTCCTTCATTCATTGCTTCCGAAGGAGCTATGTATTCCGCTTCACACGTAAATCCTGCCACGACGCTCTGTTTAGAACTGCACCAACTGACAGCTCCACCGTTTAATGTAAACACGTATCCGGTTTGCGATTTAGAATCGTCCAGATCAGTGTCAAAGCTTGCATCAACGTAATCGTTTACGATGAGCTCTTTGTCACCTCCATATACGAGAAACATATCCTTAGTCCTTTTCAGGTACTTCAGGATGTTCTTGACCGCTTTCCAGTGATCCACTCCTGGATTACTTTGGTACCTCCCTGCTAGACTTATAGCAAGGCACACATCAGGTCTGGTACACAGCATTGCATACATGATAGAGCCTATGGCTGAAGCATAGGGAACATCTTTCATTTTCTCTCTATCTTCTGCAGTGGTCGGGCATTGAGTCTGACTCAACTTCACACCTTGTAACACAGGCAAGAACCCTTTCTTTGCTTGATCCATTTTGAACTTCTTCAAAATCTTGTCAAGGTATGTGCTTTGTGAAAGTCCAATTAAACGTCTTGATCTATCTCTATAGATCTTTATGCCTAATATGTAAGAAGCTTCACCGAGGTCTTTCATTGAAAAACTCTTATTCAAGTATCCCTTTATGCTATCCAGAAATTCTATATCATTTCCAATTAGTAATATGTCATCCACATATAATATCAGAAATGCTACAAAGCTCCCACTCACTTTCTTGTAAATACAGGCTTCTCTAAAAGTCTGTATAAAACCAAATGCTTTGATCACACTATCAAAGCGTTTATTCCAACTCCGAGAGGCTTGCACCAGTCCATAAATGGATCGCTGGAGCTTGCACACTTTGTTAGCTCTCTTTGGATCGACAAAACCTTCTGGTTGCATCATATACAACTCTTCTTCCAGAAATCCATTCAGGAATGCAGTTTTGACATCCATCTGCCAAATTTCATAATCATAAAATGCGGCAATTGCTAACATGATTCGGGCAGACTTAAGCATCGCTACGGGTGAGAAGGTCTCATCGTAGTCAACCCCTTGAACTTGCCGAAACCCTTTTGCGACAAGTCGAGCTTTGTAGACAGTAATATTACCGTCGGCGTCAGTCTTCTTCTTGAAGATCCATTTATTCTCAATTGCTTGCCGATCATTGGGCAAGTCAACCAAAGTCCACACTTTGTTCTCATACATGGATCCCATCTCAGATTTCATGGCTTCAAACCATTTTGCGGAATCTGGGCTCACCATCGCTTCTTCATAGTTCGTAGGTTCATCATGTTCTAGTAGCATGACTTTCAGAACTGGATTACCGTACCACTCTGGCGTGGATCTCACTCTGGTTGATCTACGAGGTTCAGTAGTATCTTGTTCTGAAGTTTCATGATCATTATCATTAGCTTCCTCACTAATTGGTGTAGGTGTCACAGAAACAGTTTTCTGTGATGCACTACTTTCCAATAAGGGAGCAGGTATAGTTACCTCGTCAAGTTCTACTTTCCTCCCACTCACTTCTTTCGAGAGAAACTCCTTCTCTAGAAAGTTTCCGAACTTAGCAACAAAAGTCTTGCCTTCGGATTTGTGATAGAAGGTGTATCCAATAGTCTCCTTTGGATATCCTATGAAGACACATTTCTCCGATTTGGGTTCGAGCTTATCAGGTTGAAGCTTTTTCACATAAGCATCGCAGCCCCAAACTTTCAGAAACGACAACTTTGGTTTCTTGCCAAACCATAGTTCATAAGGCGTCGTCTCAACGGATTTTGATGGTGCCCTATTTAATGTGAATGCGGCCGTCTCCAAAGCATAACCCCAAAACGATAGCGGTAAATCAGTAAGAGACATCATAGATCGCACCATATCTAGTAAAGTACAATTACGACGTTCGGACACACCATTACGCTGTGGTGTTCCGGGTGGCGTGAGTTGCGAAACTATTCCGCATTGTTTCAAATGTACACCAAACTCGTAACTCAAATATTCTCCTCCACGATCAGATCGTAGAAACTTTATTTTCTTGTTACGATGATTTTCAACTTCACTCTGAAATTCTTTGAACTTTTCAAACGTTTCAGACTTATGTTTCATTAAGTAGATATACCCATATCTGCTTAAGTCATCTGTGAAGGTGAGAAAATAACGATATCCGCCACGAGCCTCAATATTCATCGGACCACATACATCTGTATGTATGATTTCCAACAAATCTGTTGCTCTCTCCATAGTACCGGAGAACGGCATTTTAGTCATCTTGCCCATGAGGCACGGTTCGCAAGTACCAAGTGATTCATAATCAAGTGGTTCCAAAAGTCCATCAGTATGGAGTTTCTTCATGCGCTTTACACCGATATGACCTAAACGGCAGTGCCACAAATAAGTTGCACTACCATTATCAACTCTGCATCTTTTGGCTTCAACATTATGAATATGTGTGTCACTACTATCGAGATTCAATAAGAATGGACCATTCTTCAAGGGTGCATGACCATAAAAGATATTACTCATATAAATAGAACAACCATTATTCTCTGATTTAAATGAATAACCATCTCGCATCACACAAGATCCAGATATAATGTTCATGCTTAACGCTGGCACCAAATAATAATTATTTAGGTCTAATATTAATCCCGAAGGTAGATGTAGAGGTAGCACGCCGACTGCGATCACATCGACTTTGGAACCGTTTCCCACGCGCATCGTCACCTCGTCCTTAGCCAATCTTCGCTTAATCCGTAGTCCCTATTTCGAGTTGCAAATATTAGCAACAGAACCAGTATCAAATACCCAGGTGCTACTGCGAGCATTAGTAAGGTACACATCAATAACATGTATATCACATATACCTTTGTTCACCTTGCCATCCTTCTTATCCGCCAAATACTTGGGGTAGTTCCGCTTCCAGTGACCAGTCTGCTTGCAGTAGAAGCACTCAGTTTCAAGCTTAGGTCTAGACTTGGGTTTCTTCTCTTGAGCAGCAACTTGCTTGCTATTCTTCTTGAAGTTCCCCTTCTTCTTCCCTTTGCCCTTTTTCTTGAAACTAGTGGTCTTGTTGACCATCAACACTTGATGCTCCTTTTTGATTTCTACCTCCACAGCTTTCAGCATTGCGAAGAGCTCGGGAATAGTCTTATTCATCCCTTGCATATTATAGTTCATCACGAAGCTCTTGTAGCTTGGTGGCAGTGATTGGAGAATTCTGTCAATGACGCAATCATCTGGAAGATTAACTCCCATTTGAATCAAGTGATTATTATACCCCGACATTTTGAGTATATGCTCACTGACAGAACTGTTCTCCTCCATCTTGCAGCTATAGAACTTATTGGAGACTTCATATCTCTCAATCAGGGCATTTGCTTGAAATATTAACTTCAACTCCTGGAACATCAACTATCGAGTAGTCATCAGCTTTGCTCTACCAGACGTTCACAACAACTGGTGTTGCACCAGCAGCAGGCCTGGCACCCAGCGGTGCTTCCAGGACGTAATTCTTCTGTGCAGCAATGAGGATAATCCTCAAGTTACGGACCCAGTCCGTGTAATTGCTACCATCATCTTTCAACTTTGCTTTCTCAAGGAACGCATTAAAATTCAACGGAACAACAGCACGGGCCATTTATCTACAATCATACATAAACAAGCAAGATACTATCAGGTACTAAGTTCATGATAAATTTAGGTTCATATTACTTAAAGAACTCCCACTTAGATAGACATCCCTCTAATTCTCTAAGTGATTACGTGATCCAAATCAACTAAACCATGTCCGATCATCACGTGAGATGGAGTAGTTTCATTGGTGAACATCACTATGTTGATCATATCTACTATATGATTCACGCTCGACCTTTCGGTCTCCGTGTTCCGAGGCCATATCTGTATATGCTTGGCTCGTCAAGTATAACCTGGGTATTCCGCGTGTGCAACTGTTTTGCACCCGTTGTATTTGAACGTAGAGCCTATCACACCCGATCATCACGTGGTGTCTCAGCATGAAGAACTTTCACAACGGTGCATACTCAGGGAGAACACTTCTTATAATGCTACAGTCAATCAAAGCAAGATAAGATGCATAAAAGATAAACATCACATGCAATCAATATAAGTGATATGATATGGCCATCATCATCTTGTGCTTGTGATCTCCATCTCCGAAGCACCGTCATGATCACCATCGTCACCGGCGCGACACCTTGATCTCCATCGTAGCATCGTTGTCGTCTCGCCAATCTTATGCTTCCACGACTATCGCTACCGCTTAGTGATAAAGTAAAGCATTATAGCGCGATTGCATTGCATACAATAAAGCGACAACCATATGGCTCCTGCCAGTTGCCGATAACTCGGTTACAAAACATGATCATCTCATACAATAAAATTTAGCATCATGTCTTGACCATATCACATCACAACATGCCCTGCAAAAACAAGTTAGACGTCCTCTACTTTGTTGTTGCATGTTTTACGTGGCTGCTACGGGCTTAAGCAAGAACCAATCTTACCTACGCATCAAAACCACAACGATAGTTTGTCAAGTTCGTGCTGTTTTAACCTTCACAAGGACCGGGCGTAGCCACACTCGGTTCAACTAAAGTTGGAGAAACTGTCACCCGCAAGCCACCTATGTGCAAAGCACGTCGGGAGAACCGGTATTGCGTAAGCGTACGCGTAATGTCGGTCCGGGCCGCTTCGTCCAACAATACCGCCGAACCAAAGTATGACATGCTGGTAAGTAGTATGACTTATATCGCCCACAACTCACTTGTGTTCTACTCGTGCATATAACATCAACATATAAAACCTAGGCTCGGATGCCACTGTTGGGTTTCGTAGTAATTTCAAAAAAATTCCTACGCACACGCAAGATCATGGTGATGCATAGCAACGAGAGGGGGAGAGTGTGATCTACGTACCCTTGTAGATCGACAACGGAAGCGGGAAGCGTTAACTTGGTTGATGTAGTCGTACGTCTTCACGGCCCGACCAATCAAGCACCGAAACTACGGCACCTCCGAGTTCTAGCACACGTTCAGCTCGATGACAATCCCCGGACTCCGATCCAGCAAAGTGTTGGGGAAGAGTTCCGTCAACACGACGGCGTGGTGACGATTTTGATGTACTAATGTCGCAGGGCTTCGCCTAAGCACCGCTACAATATTATCGAGGACTATGGTGGAAGGGGGCACCGCACACGGCTAAGAATATGATCACGTGGATCAACTTGTGTCTCTAGGGGGTGCCCCTGCCTCCGTATATAAAGGCTCAAAGGGGGGGCGGCCGGCCAAGAGGAGGCGCGCTAGGAGGAGTCCTACTCCCTCCGGGAGTAGGACTCCCCCCTTTCCTAGTTGGAATAGGATTCGTGGAGGGGGGAAAGAGGAGAGAGAGGAGGAAGGGGGCCGGCCCCCTCTCCTTGTCCTATTCGGACCAAGGGGGGAGGGGCGCGTGGCCCATCTCTGGCCACCTCTCCTCTCTTCCACTAAGGCCCACTAAGGCCCATATACCTCCCGGGGGGTTCTGGTAACCCGATATCCGAACATAGGCTTCCAATATATCAATCTTTATGTCTCGACCATTTCGAGACTCCTCGTCATGTCCGTGATCACATCCGGGACTCCGAACAACCTTCGGTACATCAAAATGCATAAACTCATAATATAATTGTCATCGTAACCTTAAGCGTGCGGACCCTACGGGTTCAAGAACAATGTAGACATGACCGAGACACGTCTCCGGTCAATAACCAATAGCGGAACCTGGATGCTCATATTGGCTCCTACATATTCTACGAAGATCTTTTATCGGTCAGACCGCATAACAACATACGTTGTTCCCTTTGTCATCGGTATGTTACTTGCCCGAGATTCGATCGTCGGTATCCTATACCTAGTTCAATCTCATTACCGGCAAGTCTCTTTACTCGTTCTGTAATACATCATCCCGCAACTAACTCATTAGTTGCAATGCTTGCAAGGCTTAAGTGATGTGCATTACTGAGAGGGCCCAGAGATACCTCTCCGACAATCGGAGTGACAAATCCTAATCTCGAAATACGCCAACCCAACATGTACCTTTGGAGACACCTGTAGAGCTCCTTTACAATCACCCAGTTACGTTGTGACATTTGGTAGCACACAAAGTGTTCCTCTGGCAAACGGGAGTTGCATAATCTCATAGTCATAGGAACATGTATAAGTCATGAAGAAAGCAATAGCAACATACTAAACGATCGGGTGCTAAGCTAATGGAATGGGTCATGTTAATCAGATCATTCAACTAATGATGTAATCCCATTAATCAAATAACAACTCTTTGTCCATGGTTAGGAAACATAACCATCTTTGATTAACGAGCTAGTCAAGTAGAGGCATACTAGTGACACTCTGTTTGTCTATGTATTCACACACGTATTATGTTTCCGGTTAATACAATTCTAGCATGAATAATAAACTTTTATCATGATATAAGGAAATAAATAATAACTTTATTATTGCCTCTAGGGCATATTTCCTTCAATTATGTTATTATTGTTGAGAGAACTTGCACTAGTGAAAGTATGAACCCTAGGCCTTGTTTCAACGCATTGCAATACCGTTTACGCTCACTTTTATCATTAGTTACCTTGCTGTTTTTATATTTTCAGATTACAAAAACCTATATCTACCATCCATATTGCACTTGTATCACCATCTCTTCGCAGAACTAGTGCACCTATACAATTTACGATTGTATTGGGTGTGTTGGGGACACAAGAGACTCTTTGTTACTTGGTTACAGGGTTGCTTGAGAGAGACCATCTTCATCCTACGCCTCCCACGGATTGATAAACCTTAGGTCATCCACTTGAGGGAAATTTGCTACTTTCCTACAAACCTCTGCACTTGGAGGCCCAACAACGTCTACAAGAAGAAGGTTGTGTAGTATACATCAAGCTCTTTTCTGGCGCTGTTGCTGGGGAGGTGAGTGCTTGAAGGTATATCTTTAGATCTTGGAATCGAATCTTTTTGTTTCTTGTTTTGGCACTAGTTTAGTTTATAAAAGAAAACTACAAAAAAATATGGAATTGTGTTTGCCTCATATGCTTCATCTTTTTAATATATTTCGTGAGTATGATGGAAAGGAAAATTGTGCCAAAGTGTCAGAAGAAGAATGCATTAAAATGTTTGGCACTAAATATTTGAATGATGAGCATGATTGCAATGTTGTTAGTATGAATTCCTTGAATATCCATGATGCTAATGATATGCAAAGCCAGAAGCTTGGGGAAGCTATGTTTGATGAAGATGATATTTTTTGTCCCCCAAGTTTTGATGGCAAATTTATTATGATGAAAGCATGCCTCCTATATATGATGATTATATTGATGAAAGTGGATTTGGAGAGGTCATGACTTTATTTAGTGATGAATCCACTATTTCGGAAGAGGTTCCAATTGATTATGAGAACAAAGTTGCTACCTATGATGATTATCGTGATGACATGTATGCTATAAATATTAATGATTACCATGAAACTTTTCATCATGATTTTAGTTTTCAATTGGATTATGCCTCACATGATAATTATTTTGTTGAGTTTGCTCCCACTATTATTCATGAGAAGAATTTTGCTTGTGTGGAGAGTAATAAAATTTCTATGCTTGTAGATCATGAAAAGAATGCTTTAGGTGCTGGTTATATTGTTGAATTCATTCATGATGCTACTGAAAATTATTATGAGGGAGGAATATATGATTGTAGTAATTGCAATAATATCAAGTTTCCTCTCTATGTGTTTAAAATCTTGAAGTTATGCTTGTTTTGCCTTCCTATGCTAGTTGGTTATTGTTCCCACAAGTTGTTTGCTCACAAAATCCCTATGCATAGGAACTAGATTAGACTTAAATGTGCTAGTCATATTCTTAATGATGCTCTCTTTATGTTTCAATTCTTATCTTTTATGTGAGCATCATTGAAATCATCATGCCTAGCTAGGGGCGTTAAACGATAGCGCTTGTTGGGAGGCAACCCAATTTTATTTTTATTCCTTGCTTTTTGCTCCTATATAATAATAAATAATTTATCTAGCCTCTGTTTTGGTTGTGTTTTTTATGTTTTAATTAGTGTTTGTGCCAAGTAAAGCCTTTAGGACCTTCTTGGGTGATTGTTATTTGATCTTGCTGTAAAAAAACAGAAAGTATGCGCTCACGAGAATAATTTTAATTTCTTACCAGAGAGTGATAAAATACCAATTCGAAGTGCAGTATATCATTAAACAAATTTCCTAGGATTTCCTAAATTTTCAGGATTTTTTGAGTTACAGAAGTATTCGGAACCTACAGATTACTACAGCCTGTTCTGTTTTTGACAGATTCTGTTTTCTATGTGTTGTTTGCTTATTTTGATGAATCTATGAGTAGTATCGGAGGGTATGAACCATAGATAAGTTGGAATACAGTAGATATTACACCAATATGAATTTAGAATGAGTTCAAAACAGTATCTAAGTGGTGATTTATTTTCTTATACTAACAGAGCTTACGAGTTTTCTGTTATGTTTTGGGTGAAGATTCGATAGACTATGGCATCCCCTCTTTCGTCTTCGTTCATCGGTAACTTTACTTGGAGCTATATTCTTATTCACCACATGATATGTGTTTTGCTTGGAGCGTAATTTTATTTTATTTAGTTTTGCTTGCTGCTTGAACAAAATACCAAGATCTGAAATTCTTAAATGTTAGAGAGTCTTCATATAGTTGCATAATTGTTCGACTACTCATTGATCGTCACTTATATCTTTCAGAGTAGTTTGTTGTTGCTCTAGTGCTTCCCTTATATCTTTTTAGAGCATGGTGGTGGTTTTATTTTATAGAAATTAATGAACTCTCATGCTTCACTTATATCATTTTGAGAGTCTTTAGAACAGCATGGTAGTTTGATTTGGTTATGAAACTAGTCCTAATATGATGGGCATCCAAGAGGGATATAATAAAAACTTTCATATAAAGTGCATTGAATACTATGAGAATTTTGATACTTGATGATTGTTTTGAGATATGGAGATGGTAATATTAGAGTCATGCTAGTGAGTAGTTGTGAATTTGAGAGATACTTGCATTAAAGTTTGTGATTCCCGTAGCATGCACGTATGGTGAACCGTTATGTGATGAAGTCAGAGCATGATTTATTTATTGATTGTCTTCCTTATGAGTGTCCGTCAGGGATGAGCGATGGTCTTTTCCTACTAATCTACCCCCTAGGAGCATGCACTTAGTACTTTGTTTCGATAACTAATAGATTTTTGCAATAAGTATGTGAGTTCTTTATGACTAATGTTGAGTCCATGGATTATACGCGCTCTCACCCTTCCACCATTGCTAGCCTCCATTGTGCCGTGCAATTTTCGCCAGTACCATATCACCCACCATTACCTTCCTCAAAACAGCCACCATATCTACCTATCATGGCATTTCCATGGCCATTCCGAGATAGATTGCCGTGCAACTTTCCACCGTTCCGTTTATTATGACACGCTCCATCATTGTCATATTGCTTTGCATGATCATGTAGTTGACATCGTATTTGTGGCAAAGCCACCGTTCATAATTCTTTCATACATGTCACTCATGAGTCATTGCACATACCGGTACACCGCCGGAGGCATTCATATAGAGTCATATCTTGTTCTAAGTATCATGTTTTAATTCTTGAGTTGTAAGTAAATAAAAGTGCGATGATCATCATTATTAGAGCATTGTCCCAAGTGAGGAAAGGATGATGGAGACTATGATTCCCCCACAAGTCGGGATGAGACTCCGGACTAAATAAAAAAAGAGAAAAAAAGAGGCCATAAAAAAGAAGAGAAAAGGCCTAAATAAAAAAATAAAAAATGAGAGAAAAAGAGAGAAGGGGCAATGCTAATATCCTTTTACCACACTTGTGCTTCAAAGTAGCACCATGATCTTCATGATAAAGAGTCTCCTATGTTGTCAGTTTCATATACTAGAGGGAATCTTTCATTATAGAACTTGGCTTGTATATTCCAATGATGGGCTTCCTCAAAATGCCCTAGGTCTTTGTGAGCAAGCAAGTTGGATGCACACCCACTAGTTTCTTTTGTTGAGCTTTCATACACTTATAGCTCTAGTGCATCTGTTGCATCGCAATCCCTACTCACTCACATTGATATCTATTGATGGGCATCTCCATAGCCCGTTGATACGCCTAGTTGATGTGAGACTATCTTCTCCCTTTTTGTCTTCTCCACAACCACCCTTCTATTCCACATATAGTGCTATATCCATGGCTCACGCTCATGTATTGTGTGAAGATTGAAAAAGTTTGAGAACATCAAAAGTATGAAACAATTGCTTGGCTTGTCATCGGGGTTGTGCATGATTTAAATATTTTGTGTGGTGAAGATGGAGCTTAGCCAGACTATATGATTTTGTAGGGATAACTTTCTTTGGCCATGTTATTTTAAGAAGACATGATTGCTTTGTTAGTATGCTTGAAGTATTATTATTTTTATGTCAATATTAACTTTTGTCTTGAATATTATGGATCTGAATATTCTTGCCACAATAAAGAATTACATGGATAAATATGTTAGGTAGCATTCCACATCAAAAATTCTGTTTTTATCATTTACCTACTCGAGGACGAGCATGAATTAAGCTTGGGGATGCTGATACGTCTCCAACATATCTATAATTTTTGATTATTCCATGCTATTATATTATCAACCTTGGATGTTTTATATGCATTTATATGCTATTTTATATGATTTTTGGGACTAACCTATTAACCTAGAGCCCAGTGCCAATTTCTGTTTTTTCCTTGTTTTAGAGTATCATAGAAAAGGAAAATCAAACGGAGTCCAATTGACCTAAAACTTCACAAAACTTATTTTTGGACCAAAAGAAGCCCACGGAGTATCGGAGATGGACCAGAAGAGTCCTGGGCTGCCCACGAGGGTGGGGGGCGCGCCCACCCCCCGGGGCGTGCCCCCTGCCTCGTGGACAGCCCGGAGATCCATCGACGTACTTTTTCCTCCTATATATATCCATATACCCTAAAAACTTCAGGGAGCAGAATAGATCGGGAGTTCCGCCGCCAGAAGCCTCCGTAGCCACCGAAAACCAATCTAGACCCGTTCCGGCACCCTGCCGGAGGGGGGAATCCCTCTCCGGTGGCCATCTTCATCATCCCGGTGCCCTTCATGATGAGGAGGGAGTAGTCCACCCTCGGGGCTGAGGGTATGTACCAGTAGCTATGTGTTTGATCTCTCTCTCTCATGTTCTTGAGGTGATACGATCTTGATGTATCGCGAGCTTTGCTATTATAGTTGGATCTTATGATGTTTCTCCCCCTCTACTCTCTTGTAACGGATTGAGTTTTCCCTTTGAAGTTATCTTATCGGATTGAGTCTTTAAGGATTTGAGAACACTTGATGTATGTCTTGCGTGGGATACCTGTGGTGACAATGGGGTATTCTATTGATCCACTTGATGTATGTTTTGGTGATCAAGTTGTGGGTTCCGCCCATGAATCTATGCATAGGGGTTGGCACACATTTTCGTCTTGACTCTCCGGTAGAAACTTTGGGGCACTCTTTGAAGTACTTTGTGTCGGTTTGAATAGATGAATCTGAGATTGTGTGATGCATATCGTATAATCATACCCACGGATACTTGAGGTGACATTGGAGTATCTAGGTGACATTATGGTTTTGGTTGATTTGTGTCTTAAGGTGTTATTCTAGTACGAACTCTATGATAGATTGAACGAAAAGAACAGCTTCATGTTATTTCACTACGGACTCTTGAATAGATCGGTCAGAAAGGGTAACTTTGAGGTGGTTCCGTACCCTACCATAATCTCTTCGTTTGTTCTCCGCTATTAGTGACTTTGGAGTGACTCTTTGTTGCATGTTGAGGGATAGTTATATGATCCAATTATGTTATTATTGTTGAGAGAACTTGCACTAGTGAAAGTATGAACCCTAGGCCTTGTTTGAACGCATTGCAATATTGTTTATGCTCACTTTTATCATTAGTTACCTTGCTGTTTTTATATTTTCAGATTACAAAAACCTATATCTACCATCCATATTGCACTTGTATCACCATATCTTCGCCGAACTAGTGCACCTATACAATTTACCATTGTATTGGGTGTGTTGGGGACACAAGAGACTCTTTGTTATTTGGTTGCAGGGTTTCTTGAGAGAGACCATCTTCATCCTACGCCTCCCACGGATTGATAAACCTTAGGTCATCCACTTGAGGGAAAGTTGCTACTGTCCTACAAACCTCTGCACTTGGAGGCCCAACAACATCTACAAGAAGAAGGTTGTGTAGTAGACATCGGGATGCCTCAGAAGGCATCCCCTCTTTCGTCTTCGTCTATCGGTAACTTTACTTGGAGCTATATTTTTATTCGCCACATGATATGTGTTTTGCTTGGAGCATCTTGTATGATTTGAGTCTTTGCTTTTTAGTTTACCACAACCATCCTTGCTGTACACACCTTTTGAGAGAGACACACATGAATTGGAATTTCTTAGAATACTCTATGTGCTTCACTTATATCTTCTGAGTTATATAGTTTTTGCTCTAGTACTTCACTTGTATCTTTTAGAGCATGGTGGTGGTTTTATTTTATAGAAATAATTGATCTCTCATGCTTCACTTATATTATTTTGAGAGTCCTATAGAACAACATAGCAATTTGCTTTTAGGCATAATAAAAACTTCCGTATAAGTGCATTGAATACTAAGAGAAGTTTGATACTTGATGATTGTTTTTAGATATGGAGATAGTGATATCAAAGTTGTGCTAGTTGAGTAGTTGTGAATTTGAGGAATACTTGTGTTGAAGTTTGCAAGTCCCGTAGCATGCACGTATGGTAAACGTTGTGTAACAAATTTGAAACATGAGGTGTTATTTGATTGTCTTCCTTATGAGTGGCGGTCGGGGACGAGCGATGGTCTTTTCCTACCAATCTATCCCCCTGGGAGCATGCGCGTAATACTTGGTTTTTGATGACTTGTAGATTTTTGCAATAAGTATGTGAGTTCTTTATGACTAATGTTGAGTCCATGGATTATACGCACTCTCACCCTTCCATCATTGCTAGCATCTTCGGTACCATGCATTGCCCTTTCTCACCTTGAGAGTTGGTGCAAACTTCGCCAGTTCATCCAAACCCCGTGATACGATACGCTCTATCACACATAAACCCCCTTATATCTTCCTCAAAACAGCCACCATACCTACCTATTATGGCATTTCCATAGCCATTCCGAGATATATTGCCATGCAACTTTCCACCGTTCCGTTTATTATGACACGCATCATCATTGTCATATTGCCTTGCATGATCATGTAGTTGACATCGTATTTGTGGCAAAGACACCATTCATAATTCTTTCATACATGTCACTCATGAGTCATTGCACATCCTGGTACACCGCCGGAGGCATTCATATAGAGCCATATGTTGTTCTAGTATCGAGTTGTAATTATTGAGTTGTAAATAAATAGAAGTGTGATGATCATCAGTAATAGAGCATTATCCCATTAAAAAGAGAAAGGCCAAAGAAAGAAGGCCCCAAAAAAGGGGGAATGCTACTATCCTTTTTTCCACACTTGTGCTTCAAAGTAGCACCATGATCTTTATGATAGAGAGTCTCTTATTTTGTCATTTTCATATACTAGTGGGAATTTTTCATTATATAACTTGGCTTGTATATTCCAACAATGGGCCTCCTCAAGTGCCCTAGGTCTTCATGAGCAAGCAAGTTGGATGCACACCCACTTAGTTTCTTTTGTTGAGCATTCATATATTTATAGCTCTAGTGCATCGTTGCATGGCAATCCCTACTCCTTGCGTTGACATCAATTGATGGGCATCTCCCTAGCCCATTGATTAGCTGCGTCGATGTGAGACTTTCTCCTTTTTTGTCTTCTCCACATAACCCCCATCATCATATTCTATTCCACCCATAGTGCTATATCCATGGCTCACGCTCATGTATTGCGTGAAAGTTGAAAAAAGTTTGAGATTACTAAAGTATGAAACAATTGCTTGGCTTGTCATCGGGGTTGCGCATGATGAGAGCATTCTTGTGTGACGAAAATGGAGCATGGCCAAACTATATGATTTTGTAGGGATGAACTTTCTTTGGCCATGTTATTTTTAGAAGACATGATTGCTTAGTTAGTATGCTTGAAGTATTATTATTTTTATGTCAATATTAAACTTTTATCTTGAATCTTTCGGATCTGAACATTTATGCCACAATAAAAGAAAATTACATTGAGAAATATGTTAGGAAGCATTCCACATCAAAAATTCTGTTTTTTATGATTTACCTACTCAAGGACGAGCAAGAATTAAGCTTGGGGATGCTTGATACGTCTCCAACGTATCTATAATTTTTGATTGTTCCATGCTATTATATTATCTGTTTTGAATGATAATGGGCTTTATTTTACACTTCTATATTATTTTTGGAACTAACCTATTAACTGGAGGCCCAGCCCAAATTGTTGTTTTTTTGCCTATTTCAGTGTTTCGTAGAAAAGGAATATCAAACGGAGTCCAAACGGAATGAAACCTTCGGGAGCGTGATTTTTGGAACAAACGTGATCCAGAGGACTTGGAGTGGACGTCAAGCAATCAACGAGGCGGCCACGAGGCAGGGAGGCGCGCCTACCCCCTGGGCGCGCCCTCCACCCTTGTGGACCCCTCGTTGCTCCACCGACCTACTTCTTCCTCCTATATATATTCATATACCCCGCAAACATCCAGGAGCACCACGAAACCCAATTTCCACCGCCGCAACCTTCTGTACCCATGAGATCCCATCTTGGGGCCTTTTCCGGAGCTCCGCCGGAGGGGGCATTGATCACAGAGGGCCTCTACATCAACTCCATGGCCTCTCCGGTGATGTGTGAGTAGTTTACCTCAGACCTTCGGGTCCATAGCTAGTAGCTAGATGGCTTCTTCTCTCTCTTTGGATCTCAATACAAAGTTCTCCTCGATTCTCTTGGAGATATATTCAATGTAACACTTTTTTTGTGGTGTGTTTGTTGAGATCTGATGAATTGTGGGTTTATGGTCAAGTTTATCTATGAACAATATTTGAATCTTCTCTGAATTCTTTTATGTATGATTGGTTTATCTTTGCAAGTCTCTTCGAATTATCAGTTTGGTTTGGCCTACTAGATTGTTCTTTCTTGCAATGGGAGAAGTGCTTAGCTTTGGGTTCAATCTTGCGGTGCTCGATCCCAGTGACAGAAAGGGAAACGACACGTATTGTATTGTTGCCATCGAGGATAAAAAGATGGGGTTTACATCATATTGCATGAGTTTATCCCTCTACATCATGTCATCTTGCTTAAGGCGTTACTCTGTTCTTATGAACTTAATACTCTAGATGCATGCTGGATAGCGGTCGATGTGTGGAGTAATAGAAGTAGATGCAGAATCGTTTCGGTCTACTTGTCACGGACGTGATGCCTATATACATGATCATACCTAGATATTCTCATAATTATTCGCTTTTCTATCAACTGCTCGACAGTAATTTGTTCACCCACCGTAATACTTATGCTATCTTGAGAGAAGCCACTAGTGAAACCTATGGGCCCCGGGTCTATTCTCTATGATACAAGTTTCCCATCTATTTTATTTTGCAATCTTTACTTTCAATATATATCATAAAAATACCAAAAATATTAATCTTATTATTATTATTGCTATCAGATCTCACTCTTGCAAGTGGCCGTGAAGGGATTGACAACCCCTTTATCGTGTTGGTTGCACGGTTCTTATTTGTTTGTGTAGGTACGAGGTGACTCGCCGTGGTCTCCTACTAGATTGATACCTTGGTTCTCAAAAACTGAGGGAAATACTTACGCTGCTTTACTGCACCACCCTTTCCTCTTCAAGGGAAAACCAACCCAGTGCTCAAGAGGTAGCACTTGGCCCGGGCAAGTTCAGCCCGAAGGGTCTCAACCGTAGCAGCACCATCTGGAATTATGCATGTCCCAGTATATAATTTTCAGCTTAATGCTCATATTAGTATACATGCATAAACTAACTGTCCCAAAACATACCTTGTGCCTCGTCAAGCCGCCTGTTAATAAGAGTAGTGTCCGCATCCGCTGACTCAAGTTTCTGCTTTAAATCTGTAGGTTCCGCGGCATGGGCAGTCGCCATCTACATACTAGCCTATTTTCAAATTAGTCATGTCATTTCCTGAGCATATATTTTTGATCCTCTGATCGCCTCCCTATGGAAGCCGACCAGAGTCTCAGGGGCTACTATCTATACACAGGCACATTCTGCATGTAAAGAGCGGTTAAGATATTACATTGCATACCTCAAAGCCTCTTAGCAGGCCCATGAAGGCTTCATTCAATCCGCTTCTTGCAGATAGAATCCTCTCAACTACCGTACCCATTAAGGTATGATGTTCCTTTCAGATGGACGCATTCTGCTACATGCCCATTAATGTATCCGGCGCCTCCGGACTCTTGGAAGCGGCTGCAGGAGTACGAACTCCCTTCGAAGGGATATGTTCACTCGACCCTAGAGTTGTCTTTGGCTGTAAACCGGATAGTCCGGGGCCTTTATTGTTGGTCCCCGTAGGGGCTGCACACCCCGGACCCTTGACGACCGAAGTATCACCTTCGGGCGCTTCCTTCATTGCCCCCCGCGCCACTTGATGATCGGGGGAGACCCTCCGGGATGACACCTCGAAGTCGTCCGCCCTAAGGGGCGAGGAAGCATGTGGAGGCATCTCGCTTTCCATCATCTCTGGAAGCAGGTTACCCGAGGAGGAGGACTGTTGAGGAAGACTGCGGGCCGGACTGCAAACATATATTTAAGAGGTTACCCTTGTGACCTGGAAAGAATCGGATATGTCTAGAATACCCTTGTTCACTTACGATTCGGCGAAAGGCTTGTCCTTACGGAGGAACTGTGCGGCAACGTCATCTTCCGAACCTGAACCATCTGGCAGGGACATTTTCCCTCTCTTGGAAGCCTCCACCTTCAAATCTTTGGAGGCGGCCCTTTTCTTCCCATGGGGAGAAGGGATATCAGCTTCTTCTTCCCCTTCGTCTTCAAAAGAGGGAGTTCCGGTCTCCACGGACATGGCGTCTGGTGTACCTTTAGAGTGGGAGTCACCCTGGCCTTTTTGCCCTCCTCTTTGTCCTCCTTCACCGGCACTTGATACGGCACCGGGGCCAGCATCCTTGTTAACACAGGATCCACTGAGTCTTCGGGAAGCGGAGCCGAACACCTAATTCGTTCTGCCTTATTTATCCATCCCTGGTCAAAGACAGGTTTCTCAGTATACTGATACGGGACAATCAACTAAGTTGTGTTCAGGAGTTGAGTGCTTACCGAGGTATCCGGATGATTGCAGTCGAGGCCGATGTCCTCGGTTGTGTCCGGCCACTGCTTTCGGGTCTCAAAGAATAACTTCCACATCCCTCTGTGCGTTGTGCCGAAGAAGTGCCGAAGGGTCCGTGGTCCTTCCGGATTGAACTCCCACATGCGGAGAGGCCGTCGCTGGCCCGGTAGGATCCGACAGACTAGCATTACCCGGATCACGTTGATGAGGCCGGTGTCCTTTTCATGGAGGCTTCGGATACGACTTTGTAGCGTCTGCACTTCGTCAATCGATCCCCAGTCCAGCCCCTTATTAATCCATGATGCGAGTCATAATGGAGGGGCAGATCAGAACGCAAGTGTAGCTACCCACTTGGTACCACGGGGTTCAGTGATGTAAAAACACTCCCGCTGCCATAGATTGGAAGTTTCCGTGAAGGAGCCCTTTGGCCAAAGTGTATTGCCGAGCTTTCTCACCATAGCACCGCCACACTCCGCTTGCTCCCCGTCGACTAGCTTCGGCTTCACATTAAAGGTCTTGAGCCATAAGCCGAAGTGTGGAGGAATGCGGAGAAAGGCCTCACACATGACAATGAATGTCGAGATGTGAAGAAAGGAGTCCGGATCCAGATCGTGAAAATCTAGCCCATGATAGAACATGAGACCATGAACGAAGGGGTGGAGAGCAAACCCTAGCCCCCAGAGGAAATGGGAGATGAATACGACCCTCTCGCCAGATCTGGGTGTAGGAATAACCTGCCCCTTAGCTGGGAGCCTATGGAGGATTTCCGCGGTCAAGTATCTTGCCGCCCGAAGCTTCGCGATATCCTCCTCTGCCACCCACCGGCCTTGAAGGCTGGATCCGGACATGACTGGGAGGCTTGGAACGATTAAGTTGAAACCTAGGTGTTGGAGCTCGAGGTTGCAAAAGTTGAGGAAGAGGTGGGCGTAGAGGAGAAGGACAGGTCTGTGCCCCTTTATAAAGGTGATGAATATCGAATGCCTCCTCATGAGCCTTAAAACTTGCCTATTCCTTAGGAATCATACCAATGGGGCGGTTGTATTGCCCACGCCCGTATTGATGAAAATCTCGTAATAAGGGGACATGATCTCTGCTTTGACAAGATGTGCCAATAAAACCACATCTTGAAACATGGAGCGGGAGGCTAAAAACGGTTCAAAATAATGACCGGACAGTGATGTGATGTCACGCTACAAAAGTTGTCAGTGGATTGGACTCATAAAATATTATACTCTGTGTGTGTGTGTGTGTGTGTGGTACTCGTTTTGCAGAGCCGGGAACATTTTCTGTGTTCGAAGGCTGTTTTGGAGTATTCGGAAGAGGAACCCGCCTTGCAATGCCGAAGACAATCTGCGCGCCGGACACATCATCATTGAAGCCTGCTTTAGGGGCTACTGAGGGAGTCCTGGATTAAGGGGTCCTCGGGCGTCCAGACTATGTAACATGGGATGGACTAATGGGCTATGAAGATACAAGACAGAAGACTTCCTCCCGTTTCCAGATGGGACTCTCCTTTGCGTGGATGGCAAGCTTGGCGTTGGGATATGTAAATTCCTTCCTTTGTAAACCGACTCAGTACAACCCTAGGCCCCTCCGGTGTCTATATAAACCGGAGGGTTTAGTCTGTACAGGCAATCACAATCATATAGGCTAGACTTCTAGGGTTTAGCCACAACGATCTCGTGGTAGATCAACTCTTGTAATCCTCATACTCATCAAGATCAATCAAGCAGGACGTAGGGTATTACCTCCATCAAGAGGGCCCGAACCTGGGTAAACATCATGTCCCCTGTCTCCTATTACCATCAACCCTAGACGCACAGTTCGGGACCCCCTACCCGAGATCCGCCGGTTTTGACACCGACAGTTACATGCATTAATATTTTCTTAGTTAAATCTAAGGTCAAAATTTGGTACAAAATATGAAGGGACCAATAAACCACGACGGAGGTAGTACCTATACCAACACAGACGCCCAGTGCAAAAATTAATGGTGTCATATGATACATCTCCATCGTATCTACTTTTCCAAACACTTTTGACCTTGTTTTGGACTCTAACTTGCATGATTTGAATGGAACTAACCCGGACTAATGTTGTTTTCAGCAGAATTGCCATGGTGTTATTTTTGTGCAGAAATAAAAGTTCTCGGAATGACATGAAACTTCACGGAGAATTTTTTGGAATATATAAAAAATGCTGGCGAAAGAATCAACGTCAGCGGGCCCACACCCTGTCCATGAGGGTGGGGTGCCCCCTGGTGCGCCCCCTGTCTCGTGTGCCCCCTGAGGCTCCACCGACCTCAGCTCCGACTCTATATATTCACGTTCAGGGAGAAAAAAATCAGAGAGAAGGATTCATCGCGTTTTACGATACGGAGCCGCCACTAAGCCCTAATCTCTCTCGGGAGGGATGATCTAGAGTCCGTTCGGGGCTCCGGAGAGGGGAATCCGTCGCCATCATCATCATCAACCTTCCTCCATCACCAATTTCATGATGCTCACCGTCGTGTGTGAGTAATTCCATCATAGGCTTGCTGGACGGTGATGGGTTGGATGAGATTTATCATGTAATCGAGTTAATTTTGTTAGGGTTTGATCCCTAGTATCCATTATGTTCTGAGATTGATGTTGTTATGACTTAGCTATGCTTAATGCTTGTCACTAGGGCCCGAGTGCCATGATTTCATATCTGAACCTATTATACTTCCATGAATATATGTGAGTTCTTGGTGCTATTTTGCAAGTCAATAGTCACCTACTATGTGTTATGATCCGGTAAACCTGAAGTGACAATAATCGGTACCACTCCCAGTGATGACCATAGTTTGAGGAGTTCATGTATTCACTAAGTGTTAATGCTTTGGTCTGGTACTCTATTAAAAGGAGGCCTTAATATCCCTTAGTTTCCAATAGGACCCCGCTGCCATGGGAGGGTAGGACAAAAGATGTCATGCAAGTTCTTTTCCATAAGCACGTATGACTATATTCAGAATACATGCCTACAATACATTGATGAACTGGAGCTAGTTCTGTGTCACCCTATGTTATAACTGTTGCATGAGGAATCGCATCCTACATAATTATCCATCACTGATCCAATTCCTACAAGCTTTTCACATATTGATCTTTGCTTAGTTACTTTACCGTTGCCTCTGTTACAATCACTATAAAATTGTTACTGTTACTTTTGCCACCATTACCGTTACTTCCATATTACTTTGCTACTAAATACTTTGCTGAAGATATTAAGTCTTTTAGGTGCAGTCGAATTGACAACTCAACTGTTAATACTTGAGAATATTCTTTGTCTCCCCTTGTGTCAAATCAATAAATTTGGGTTGAATACTCTACCCTCGAAAACTGTTGCGATCCCCTATACTTGTGGGTTATCAAGACTAATTCCTGGCGCCGTTGCCGGGGAGATCTACGCTCAAGTCAAGCCATACCAAGTACCCATCACAAACTCTTATCCCTCGCATTACATTATTTGCCATTTGCCTCTTGTTCTCCTCTCCCCCACTTCACACTTGCCGTTTTATTCGCCCTTTTTCCGTTCGTCTCTTTTCGCTTGCCTCTTGTGTGTCTGTGTGTTAGATCATTTATTTGGCCCCCATGGCTAGTTCTCCTATCATTGTTAACACTCCCGATAAATGAAGTTCTTAATTTTAAACAAAGGGAGGGAGAAAACTTAAAAGATGCTTGGTATAGAATTTGCAATGCTCAAAATTGTTCTATTAAAAGGCAATCTACTTCTGTTCTTCTTTGCAATTTTTACGTAGGCATCACTCCTTGGTATAGATATGTTCTTGACACCATCACCGGAGGGAATTTCTTGGGAAGCCATACTTTTGATTCTTATAATGCTATGATAGATTTGTTAGGCTCACCACCTCTTTTGGTTAATGGAACTATTTTAACTTTGGAACATGTGATGCAAAGGCTTGATACTATTGAAAATAAAATTGCCACTGTAGAGCTAATTGAAAATTTGGATAAAAAGATCCATAGTCAAATTACTCAATATGGATCTAAGGTAGGAGTTACTCTGAAAAATCTTAAGGAAAAGGAACCCATAGTCAATGAAAAGATAGATCAAGATTCCACTAGAATTGATAAACTAGAAGAGATTATTACCAACTTGGGGTCCGCTTTTTCTACCGTTAAAAACACCTCAAATCCTCCTCCTACCAAAGTTGCCAAATTTATCTATGTTCGTAAAAATAAGGGTTAATCTTCGAGTAAGAAAAATGAAGATCTCAAATCAATAAGTGTTCACCCCAACTTTTTAGATATCGTTAAGGAACCTTTTGCTAAAAATGAATTTCTTGATTTCCTACCTAGGAGTTTGACCATTTGAAAAAATAAAGAACCTCCTAAGGGCTATAAGTGTTCAATTGAAGAATTGCCTACCAAAGAGGACAATACCTAGATCTATTCTTGCTTTTGCGCCTAGCTAGGGGCGTTAAATGATAGCGCTTGTTGGGAGGCAACCCAATTTTATTTCTGTTCCTTGATTTTTGTTCCTGTTTAGTAATAAATAAATCATCTATATTCCGTTATGATTGTTTTTTATGTTTTAATTAGTGTTTGTGCCAAGTAAAGCCTATAGGATCTTCTTGGATGATTGTTATTTGATCTTGCTGAAAAAAAAACAGAAAGTATGCGCTCACGAGAATAATTTTAGTTTTTAACCAGACAGGGATAAAATGCTGATTTAAACTTCAGTAGATCAATATACAAATTATTTAGGATTTCCTAATTTCTCAGGATTTTTGGAGTTACAGAAGTACTCGAAACCTACAAATTGCTACAGACTTTTCTGTTTTTGACAGATTCTGTTTTTCGTGTGTTGTTTGCTTATTTTGATGAATCTATGCCTAGTATCGGGGGGTATGAACCATAGAGAAGTTGCAATACAGTAGTTCTAAAACCAATATAAATAAAGAATGAGTTCATTACAGTACATTAAAGTGGTGGTTTGTTTTCTTATACTAACGGAGCTCATGAGATTTTCTGTTGAGTTTTGTGTTGTGAAGTTTTCAAGTTTTTGGGTAAAGATTTGATGGATTTTGGAACAAGGAGTGGCAAGAGCCTAAGCTTGGGGATTCCCAAGGCAACCCAAGGTAAAATTCAAGGACAACCAAAATCCTAAGCTTGGGGATGCCCCGGAAGGCATCCCCTCTTTCGTCTTCATCTATCGGTAACTTTACTTGAGGCTATATTTTTATTCACCACACGATATGTGTTTTGCTTGGAGAGTCTTGTATGATTTGAGTCTTTGATTTTTAGTTTACCACAATCATCCTTGCTGTACACACCTTTTGGAGAGACACACATGAATCGAAATTTATTAGAATACTCTATGTGCTTCACTTATATCTTTTGAGCTAGATAATTTTGCTCTAGTGCTTCACTTATATTCGTTTTAGAGTACGGTGGTGGTTTTATTTTATAGAAATTATTGATCTCTCATGCTTCACTTATATTATTTTGAGAGTCTTTTAGAACAGCATGGTAATTTGATTTAGCTATAAAATTAGTCCTAATATGATAGACATACAGGATGGGTATAATAAAAACTTTCATAGGAGTGCATTAAATGTTATGAGAAGCTTGATACTTGATAGTTGTTTTAAGATATAAAGATGGTAATATTAGAGTCGTGATAGTTGAGTAACTATGGAATTGATAAATACTTGTGTTGAAGTTGGCAAGTCCCATAGCATGCACGTATGGTAAACGTTGTGTGACAAATTTGAAGCATGAGGTGTTTTTTGATTGCTTTCCTTATGAGTGGCAGTCGGGGACGAGCGATGGTCTTTTCCTACCAATCTATCCCCCTAGGAGCATGCGCATAGTGCTTGGTTTTGATGACTTGTAGATTTATGCAATAAGTATGTGAGTTCTTTATGACTAATGTTGAGTCCATGGATTATACGCACTCTCATCCTTCCATCATTGCTAGCCTCTTCGGTACCGTGCATTTCCCTTTCTCACCTCAAGAGTTGGTGCAAACTTTGCTGGTGCATCCAAACCCCGTGATATGATACGCTCTATCACACATAAGCCTCCTTATTTCTTTCTCAAAACAGCCACCATACCTACCTATTATGGCATTTCCATAGCCATTCCGAGATATATTGCCATGCAACTTTCCACCGTTCCGTTTATTATGACACGCTCCATCATTGTCATATTGCTTTGCATGATCATGTAGTTGACATCGTATTTGTGGCAAAGCCACCTTCATAATTCTTTCATACATGTCACTCTTGATTCATTGCATATCCCGGTACACCACCGGAGGCATTCACATAGAGTAATATTTTGTTCTAAGTATCGAGTTGTAAGTAAATAAAAGTGTGATGATTTTCATTATTACAGCATTGTCCCATGTGAGGAAAGTTCTTCAAAAAAAAGAGAAAGAGAAAAAAAGAAAAATGAGAGAAAAAGAGAGAAGGGGCAATGTTACTATCCTTTTTCCACACTTGTGCTTCAAAGTAGCACCATGATCTTCATGATAGAGAGTCTCTTATGTTGTCACTCTCATATACTAGTGGGAATTTTTCATTATAGAACTTGGCTTGTATATTCCAATAATGGGCTTCCTCAAAATGCCCTAGGTCTTCGTGAGCAAGCAAGTTGGATGCACACCCACTTAGTTTCTTTTGTTGATCTTTCATATATTTATAGCTCTAGTGCATCCGTTGCATGGCAATCCCTACTCCTTGCATTGACATCAATTGATGGGCATCTCCATAGCCCGTTGATTAGCCACGTCAATGTGAGGCTTTCTCTCTTTTAGTCTTCTCACACAACCTCCATCATCATATTCTATTCCACCCATAGTGCTATATCCATGGCTCGCGCTCATATATTGCGTGAAAGTTGAAAGAGTTTGAAAAGGCTAAAGTATGAAACAATTTCTTCGCTTGTCATCGGGGTTGTGCATGATGGGAGCATTTTGTGTGACGAAAATGAAGCATGGCCAAACTATATGATTTTGTAGGGATAAGCTTTCTTTGGCTATGTTATTTTGATAAGACATAATTGCTTGGTTAGCATGCTTGAAGTATTATTATTTTTATGTCAATATTAAACTTCTGTCTAGAATCTTTTGGATCTAAACATTCATGCCGCAATAAAGAGAATACATTGAAAATTATGTTAGGTAGCATTCCACATCAAAAATTCTATTTTTATCATTTACCTACTCGAGGACGAGCGGGAATTAAGCTTGGGGATGCTTGATACGTCTCCAACGTATCTATAAAATTTTTATTGTTCCATGCTATTATATTATCTGTTTTGGATGTTTAATGGGATTTATTATGCACTTTTATATTATTTTTGGGACTAACCTATTAACCGAACGCCCAGTGCAAACTGCTGTTTTTTTTGTTGCTTATTTCAGTGTTTCGCAGAAAAGGAATATCAAACGAAATCCAAACAGAATGAAACCTTCGCGAGGATATTTTTTGGAACAAACGCAATCCAGGAGACTTGGAGTGTATGTCAAGGAAGCAGCGAGGCGGCCACGAGGTAGGGCGGCGCGCCCAGGGGGCCAGGCGCGCGCCCTACCCTCATGGGGCCCTCGCAGCTCCACCGACCTACTTCTTTCACTTATATATACTCTTATACCCTGAAAATATCCAGGGGAGCCACGAAACCACTTTTCCACCGCCGCAACCTTCTGTACCCATGATATCCCATCTGGGGACCTTTTTCGGCGATCTGCCGGAGGGGGATTCGATCACGGGGGGCTTCTACATCAACACCATAGCCTCTCCAATGATGTGTGAGTAGTTTACCACAGACCTTCAGGCCCATAGTTATTAGCTAGATGGCTTCTTCTCTCTTTTTGGATCTCAATACAAAGTTCTCCTTGATGTTCTTGGATATCTATTCGATGTAATTATTTTTGCGGTGTGTTTGCCGATATCCGATGAATTGTGGGTTTATGATTAAGATTATGTATGAACAATATTTGATTCTTCTCAGAATTCTTATATGCGTGATTTGATATCTTTGCAAGTCTCTTCGAATTATCAGTTTGGTTTGGCCTACTAGATTGATCTCTCTTGTAATGGGAGAAGTGCTTAGCTTTGGGTTCAATCTTGCGGTGTCCTTTTCCAGTGACAGCAGGGCAGCAAGGCATGCCATCAAGGATAAAAAGATGGGGTTTATATCATATTGCTTGAGTTTATCCCTCTACATCATGTCATCTTGCCTAATGCGTTACTTTGTTCTTATGAACTTAATACTCTAGATGCATGCTGGATAGCGGTCAATGTGTGGAGTAATAGTAGTAGATGCAGAATAGTTTCAGTCTACTTGACACAGAAGTGAAGCCTATATTCATGATCATTGCCTTAGATATCATCATAACTATGCGCTTTTCTATCAAATGCTCGGTAGTAGTTTGTTCACCCACTGTAATATATGCTATCTTGAGAGAAGCCACTAGTGAAACCTATGGCCCCGGGGTCTACTTTACATCATATAAGTTTCCGATCTACAATTCTAGTTTACTATTTATTTTGCAATCTTTACTTTTCAATCTATACAACAAAAATACCAAAACTATGTATCTTATTATCTCTATCAGATCTCACTTTCGTAAGTGACCGTGCAGGGATTGACAACCCCTTTATCGTGTTGGTTGCGAGGTTCTTGTTTGTTTGTGCAGGTACTAGGCGACTTGCGTGTAGTCTCCTACTGGATTGATACCTTGGTTCTCAAAAACTGAGGGAAATACTTATGCTACTTTGCTGCATCACCCTTTCCTCTTCAAGGGAAAACCAACGCATGCTCAAGAGGTAGCAAGAAGGATTTCTGGTGCCGTTGCCGGGGAACATAGCTCTATTCTTTGACTCACTTGGGATTTATATCTATTGATCACTATGAGGAACTTGAAAGATGAAAGAACCAAGATTTTTTCCTCAACTACGAGGGGAGGTAAGGAACTGCCATCTAGCTCTGCACTTGATTCACCTTCTGTTTTGAGTAAACTTGCGACACCTACTCCTGCTATTTATTCTGATATGTCGCATGTTATTGATGATGCCACTTCTGCTTTGCATGATACTTATGATGAAACTACTTCTATGCCTGGTGATACTGTGCCACTAGGTGAATTTCTTGATGAACAACTTGCTAGGGTTAGAGAGAATGAAATTATTGAAATTGATAATATTCACGAAAGTGATGATGAAGATTCTCCCCCTAGATATGAATTACCTGTTGTGCCTGAGGGTTATGTTATGGATGAAGAAACTGCTAGAGACTTTTTAGCTTGCAGTGATATATATGATCTTAAGAAACTGTTAGCTAAGCTGAAAGAAAAATCTTTGAATGCTAGAATGAAATATGACCCTGCTTTTGCTACTTCACCTATCTGTATTTCCGACAAGGATTATGATTTCTCGGTCGACCCTAAGTTAATTACTTTGGTTGAATCCGATCCTTTTCATGGCTATGAGTCTGAAACTGTTGTGGCACATCTTACTAAATTGAATGATATAGCCACCCTGTTCACCAATGAGGAGAAAATTTGTTACTACTATATCCTTAAGTTATTTCTGTTCTCATTAAAGGGTGATGCTAAAACATGGTCTAATTCTCTTGATCCTGGTTGTGTGCGTAGTCCCCGGGATATGATTTATTACTTCTCTGCTAAATATTTCCCCGCTCATAAGAAAGCTGCCTTAAGGGAAATATATAATTTTGTGCAAATTGAAGAAGAGAGTCTCCCACAAGCTTGGGGGAGGCTTCTCCGATTACTTAATGCTTTGCCTAATCATCCTCTCAACAAAAATGAAATACTTGATATCTTTTATAATGGACTAATTGATGCTTCCTGAGACCACCTGGATAGTTGTGCTGGTTGTGTTTTCAGGGAAAGAACTATTGATCAAGATGAATTGCTATTGAATAATATGTTGAGTAATGAAAATGATTGGACACTTCCTAAATCAACTCCTAAGACAACTCCGAAGAAACGGGGTATTCTATTTCTCAGTCCCGAAGATATGCAAGAGGCAAAGAAATCTATGAAAGAAAAAGGTATTAAAGCTGAAGATGTTAAGAATTTACCACCTATTGAAGAAATACATGGTCTTGATAAACCGATAGAGGTAGTAAAGGTAAATTCTCTCTATAGATTTGATGAAGGTGATATTCCTCGTAATAAGTCTGCTAGCCAATGCTTGGATGAGTTTGATAATTTTATTGTTAAACAAGAAAACTTCAATGCTTATGTTGGTAGACAATTGAAACGTAATGCTTATATGATTGAACACTTGAGTGATTATATGTCTAGAGTTAAAGGTGAACTTAAACTTATTAGTAAACATGCTTCTATGGTTACCACTCAAGTAGAACAAGTGCTTAAAGCTCGGAATGATTTGCTCAGTGAATTAAATATTAAGAAAAATGATAATGTTGTTAGAGTTGTGACTAGAGGGGGTAAAATGACCCAGGAACCTTTGTATCCTGAGGGCCACCCTAAGAGAATTGAGGAAGATTCTCAGAGAACTAATGTTGATGCACCTAGTTCTTCTAAAAAGAAGAAAAAGAAAAATGATAGGGCTTTGCATGCTTCTAGTGAACCTGTTATTGACACAACCTGACAATCCCAATGATATTTCTATTTCTGATGTTGAAACACAATCTGGTAATGAACATGAACCTAGTGATAATATTAATGATGATGTTCATGTTGATGCTCAGCCAATAATAATGATGTAGAGATTGAACCTGTTGTTGATATTGATAACCCACAATCAAAGAATCAACATTATGATAAGAGACTTCGTTGCTAGGAAGCACGGTAAAGAAAAAGAACCATGGATTCAGAAACCCATGCCTTTTCCTCCTAAACCATCCAAGAAAAAGGATGATGAGGATTTTGAGTGCTTTGCTGAAATGATTAGACCTATCTTTTTATGTATGCGTTTGACTGATATGCTTAAGACGAATCCTTATGCTAAGTACATGAAAGATATTGTTACAAATAAAAGAAAGATACCGGAAGCTGAAATTTCCACCATGCTTGCTAATTATAATTTTAAAGGTGGAATACCCAAGAAACTAGGAGATCCAGGAGTACCAACTATACCATGCTCCATTAAAAGAAACTATGTTAAAACTGCTTTATGTGATCTTGGAGCCGGTGTTAGTGTTATGCCTCTCTCTTTATATCGTAGACTTGATTTGAATAAGTTGACACCTACTGAAATATCTTTGCAAATGGCTAATGAATCAACTGCTATACCTGTCGGTATTAGTGAGGATGTGCCTGTTGTGGTTTCAAACGTTACTATTTTAACGGACTATGTTATTCTTGATATTCCCGAGGACGATAGTATGTCTATTATCCATGGTAGACCCGTTTTGAATACTGCAGGGCTATTATTGATTGCAACAAAGGCAATGTCACTTTTCATGTTAATGCTAATGAGCATATGGTACACTTTCCGAGGAAACAACCTCAAGTCCACAGTATCAATTCTATTGGAAAAATTCCAACGGTTATTATTGGAGGTTTTGAATCCCTCTTCCTACTGTCAATAAAAAATATGATATTCATATTGTAGAGGACATGCATATCCCCGTTGAGGTAACTTAGTGTTATTCGAAAATTCTCCGGTTTCATGTTATTTGAAAAGAGTTCGTTAACAAGACTTGATCAACCTTGTTAGTGGATTCCTTTTGATGAGAATGAGATGGATGAAGTTAGAAAGCACAACTCTCTGTACCCTCTTTTTACTTTCTGTTATTTAGATTAAATAAAGCAAAAATAGTATTTTCTGTCTGTTTTCTGAATTACCCTTGCAATAAAAAATACCCTGAAAATAAAAGTTCTCCAAATGTCCTGAAAATTTTAGATGATGTTTTTAGAATATTTAAGAATATTTGGCACTGAGAACACACCAGGGGGCCACACCACCTGGCCACGAGGGTCTAGGGCGCGCCCCTGTGCCTCGTGGACCCCATGTGGGCCCACTCCACTTATTCTTTCACCCACACACTTCGTCTTCCTCGAGAAAAAATCCTCCACCAGCTCAAACCCGAGTTCTAGCTCATATTGCTACCATTTTCGATCTCCTAGCTCAAAGCTCTATTCATAAAACTGCTTTGGGGGATTGTTCTTCGGTATGTGACTCCCCCAATGGTCCAATTAGTTTTTGTTCTAGTGCTTTATTTGTTGCAAATTTTTGCTGCTTAGGTGACCCTATTCTTGAGCTTGCATGTCAAATTTATGTAGTCAAAAGTAGTTTTAATGCATGATATGGCCTCTAGGCACTTGTAGGAGTAGTTGCTATCAATCTTGTTGAGTTTGGTTCATTTTTATTTTGAGTCACTAAAAATTTCAGAAATTTTTCAGAGGAGGAAAAATGTTTAGAAAAATGTACCAAGGTGGTTCTTCAAGGAAGCAAGGACTGAGGCTCGCAATACGTGAGTCGGACGATGAACCACCAAGGGAAGCTCAAGTGCAGCCTTGTGAATGGCCGTCAGAGGAGTTCATGGTCCAGGCAGGCATCAAGGATGAATTTGATGCGTATGTGCGTAACGCTGATCTTGAGGGCTTCGTGTCAGATAAGTGCCGGCAATACCACTATCTAACTGATTCCTTTGTGAGAAGGTTTAAATTTACATCCTCACGCAATTCCCACACTGTTTTATTTGATCTTTATGATAAATCATACACCATGGACCTATAAGATTTTAATAGTGCTTGTAAACTCCTGCACTGGGGCAATGTTAGTGAACCTCAAAAATCTGCATATAAAGACTTTCTTGCTGGTATTATTGTGGGGGAATCTAGGGAAATCACACAAGCTACCATAGAGAGCATTCATTTCCCATCCATACATTATTTTGCTCTCTTCATTGGTAGATGCGTTAACGGTAAAGATGAGGCTTGTCACATGTGCGCTCCAGATTTTAGTGTCCTCAAGAGTGCGGTATTAGGTGATAAACAATATAACTTGGGGGCTATTGTTGCACGTGGGTTGCATCACAATAGTATAAGTGGAGATTTGTTTTGTGGAATTTATGCAACTCGTGTAGCTAACTATCTTGATATACCCATACATGGAAATTATATTGAGTTGCCTCCCGCTTACCTAGATTATGATGCTATGGTTCGCCACCAGTTACTTGAGAGGAACGATCAGTTCCTCCAGTACTGACTAATCTTTGACAGACGGCGCACCGTCCATGTTGCTCTCCCTGCTCCTACCTTCTTTGACTTTCAGGAAAAAAGGAGATATGTTATAACCAGGGAGGAGGCGAACGAGTATGAGAGGAGGACGGAGGTAGCTCGCCTCCAAGCTGCAGCTCCTCAGGCAGTAGCTGCTGCATCTCAGTACGACCCCAGCTACAACTTTGGATATCAACCAGGCCAACCATGGCCCTAGACCAACTTAGGCCAAAAGCCTAAGCTTGGGGGGGTACGTATTTCTCACCGACATTACATTCATGTTCACACACTCATGCCAGTTGTCGGTGCTCATACTTTTTCATTGTACTATCAATGCTAGTTTATTTTCTTTTCTAGGCCTTCTTGTGTGTTTGAAAAACTTTAAGAAAAACCAAAAAAATAGTTGCAGCTTTTAGCTAGTTTACTTTCCATGCTTGTAGTAGTAATAACTAAAAGAAAAACCAAAAATATTTCTCGTTCTTCTTTTGCTTGTTGGGAGCTTTCCCGTGTAAATAGTTTTATTTCCTTTCTTTTCTTTGGGGGTCGAGAGGAGAAGAACATGATGAAAATGTTGATTGGCTCTCGTATGCATTATTGTTGATCTAACAAAGAGCCCATATTACCTTGTCTTCTCCCTTGTATTAAATGCTTGCAGATTCCAGCTTAGTCCAATGCACGTGCACTATTATTATTATCCACACCGTTCGGTCGTGCAAGTGAAAGGCAATAATGACGATATATGATGGACTGATTGAGATGAGAGAAGCTGGTATGAACTCGACCTATCTTGTTAAATATGATTAGTTCATCGTTCCTGATTCAGCCTATTATGAATGAAACATGTTTGCAATGACAATTAGAGATTATAGTTGCTCATGACATGCTCAATTAGCTAGGAGTTTATAATGGTTTACCTTGCGTGCCAACATGCTATTAAAATGGTTGTGATGTGGTATGACAGGGTGGTATCCTCCTTTGAACGATTCGAGTGGCTTGACTTGGCACATGTTCACACATGTAGTTGAAACAAAATCAACATAGCCTCCACGATATTTATGTTCATGGTGAATTACATCCTACTCATGCTTGCACTCAGTGTTGATTAATTTTAATGCATGTTCATGACTGTTGTCGCTCTCTAGCTGGTCGCTTCCCAGTCCCTATCTAGCATTCACTTGTACTAAGAGGGAAGACTTCTTGTGCATCCACTTCCATAAACCCGAAAAGTTATTCCATATGAGTCCACCATACCTTCCTATATGCGGTATCTACCTACCGTTCCAAGTAAATTTGTATGTGCCAAACTCTAAACCTTCAAATGAAATTTTGTTTTGTATGCTCGAATAGCTCATGTATCAACTAGGGTTGTCTATATCTTCCATGCTAGGTGGGTTATTCTCAAGAGGACTGGACTCCGCTCCTCATTCACGAGAAAATGGATGGTAACCGAGATGCCCAGTTGCTACCTCTTGAGCACCGTGTTGGTTTTCCCTTGAAGAGGAAAGGGTGATGCAACAAAGTAGCGTAAGTATTTCCCTCAGTTTTTGAGAACCAAGGTATCAATCCAGTAGGAGATCACGCTCAAGTCCCACGCACCTACACAAACAAATAAGAACCTCGCAACCAACGCGATAAATGGGTTGTCAAGCCCTTCACGGTCACTTACGAGAGTGAGATCTGATAGATATGATAAGATAATATTTTTGGTATTTTTATGATAAAGAGAAATAAAGATGCAAAGTAAAATAAACGGCAAAGGAAATAACTAAGTGTTGGAAGATTAATATGATGGAAGATAGACCTGGGGGCCATAGGTTTCACTAGTGGCTTCTCTCAAGAGCATAAGTATTATGGTGGTAAACGAATTACTGTCGAGCAATTGATAGAATTGAGCATAGTTATGAGAATATCTAGATATGATCATGTATATACGCATCACGTCCGCGACAAGTAGACCGAAACGATTTTGCATCTACTACTATTACTCCACACATCGACCGCTATCCAACATGCATCTAGAGTATTAAGTTCCTAAGAACAGAGTAATGCTTTAAGGAAGATGACATGATGTAGAGGGATAAACTCGTGCAATATGATATAAAACCCATCTTTTTATCCTTGATGGCAACAATACAATATGTGTCGGTTCCCTTTCTGTCACTAGGATCGAGCACCGCAAGATTGAACCCAAAGCTAAGCACTTCTCCCATTGCAAGAAATATCAATCTAGTAGGCCAAACCAAACTGATAATTCGAAGAAACTGGCAAAGATAAACCAATCAGACATAAAAGAATTCAGAGGAGAATCAAATATTGTTCATAGATAATCTGGATCATAAACCCACAATTCATCGGATCTCGACAAACACACCGCAAAAAGAAGAGTTACATCGAATAAATCTCCAAGAAGATCGAGGAGAACTTTGTATTGAGATCCAAAGAGAGAGAAGAAGCCATCTAGCTAATAACTATGGACCCGTAGGTTTGAAGTAAACTACTCACACATCACCGGAGAGGCCATGGAGTTGATGTAGAGGCCCTTTGTGATCAATGCCCCCTCCGGCGGAGCTCTGGAAAAGGCCCCGAGATGGGATCTCTCGGGTACAGAAGGTTGCGGTGGTGGAATTAGGTTTTCGTGGTGCTCCTGGATGTTTGGGGGGTACGTGGATATATATAGGAGTAAGAAGTATGTTGGTGGAGCAACGGAGGGCCCACGAGGGTGGAGGGCGCGCGCCCCTGCCTCGTGCCTTCCTCCGTTGTTTCTTGACGCACACTCCGAGTACCCTGGATCACGTTTGTTGAGAAAATCACGTTCCCGAAGGTTTCATTCCGTTTGGACTCCGTTTGATATTCCTTTTCATCGAAACCCTCAAATAGGCAAAAAAAATAGCAATTTGGGCTGGGCCTCTGGTTAATAGGTTAGTCCCAAAAATGATATAAAAGCATAAAATAAAGCCCATTGACATCCAAAATAGACAATATAATAGCATGGAGCAATCAAAAATTATAGATACGGTGGAGACGTATCAAGCATCCCCAAGCTTAATTCCTGCTCGTCCTCGAGTAGGTAAATGATAAAAGAAGAATTTTTGATGTGGAATGCTTTCTAACATATTTCTCAATGTAATTTTTATTTATTGTGGCATGAATCTTCAGATCCGAAAGATTCAAGATAGAAGTTTAAGATTGACATACAAATAATAATACTTCAAGCATACTAACTAAGCAATCATGTCTTCTCAAAATAACATGGCCAAAGAAAGTTATCCCTACAAAATCATATAGTCTGGCTATGCTCTATCTTCACCACACAAAATATTTAAATCATGCACAACCCCGATGACAAGCCAAGCAATTGTTCATACTTTTGATGTTCTCAAACCTTTTCAATCTTCACGCAATATGTGAGCGTGAGCCATGGATATAGCACTATGGTGGAATAGAATGGTGGTTGTGGAGAAGACAAAAAGGAGAAGATAGTCTCACATCGACTAGGCGTATCAATGGGCTATGGAAATGCCCATCAATAGATATCAATGTGAGTGAGTAGGGATTGCCATGCAACGGATACACTAGACCTATAAGTATATGAAAGCTCGACAAAAGAAACTAAGTGGGTGTGCATCCAACTTGCTTGCTCACGAAGACCTAGGGCGTTTTGAGGAAGCCCGTCATTGGAATATACAAGCCAAGTTCTATAATGAAAAATTCCCACTAGTATATGAAAGTGATATCATAGGAGACTCTCTATATGAAGAACATGGTGCTACTTTGAAGCACAAGTGTGGAAAAAAGGATAGTAGCATTATCCCTTCTCTCTTTTTCTCTCATTTTTTTATTTGGGCCTTCTTTTTTTTCTTTTTGGCCTCTTTTCTTTTTCTTTTTTTCATCCAGAGTCTCATCCCGACTTGTGGGGGAATCATAGTCTCCATCATCCTTTCCTCACTTGGGACAATGCTCTAATAATGATGATCATCACACTTTATTTACTTACAACTCAAGAATTACAACTCAATACTTAGAACAAAATATGACTCTATGTGAATGCCTCCGGCGGTGTACCGGGATGTGCAATGATGCATGAGTGACATGTATGAAGAATTATGAACGGTGGCTTTGCCACGAATACGATGTCAACTACATGATCATGCAAGCAATATGACAATGATGAAGCATGTCATAATAACGGAACGGTGGAAAGTTGTGATACGTCTCCAATGTATCTATAATTTTTGATTGCTCCATGCTATATTATCTACTGTTTTAGACATTATTGGGCTTTATTTTCCACTTTTATATTATTTTTGGGACTAACCTATTAACCGGAGGCCCAGCCCAGAATTGTTGTTTTTTGCCTGTTTTAGGGTTTTGAAGAAAAGGAATATCAAACGGAGATCAAACGGAATGAAACCTTCGAAAACGTGATTTCTCATCAGATAAGATCCAGGAGACTTGGACCCTCCGTCAAGAAAGCCACGAGGCGGTCACGAGGGTGGAGGGCGCCCCCCCAGGGTGCGCGACCCTGCCTCGTGGGCCCCTCGAAGCTCCACCGGCGTACTTCTTCCTCCTATATATATCCACGTACCCCCAAACAATCGGAGACGGAACCAAAAACCTAATTCCACCACCGCAACTTTCTGTATCCACGAGATCCCATCTTGGGGCCTGTTCTGGAGCTCCGCCGGAGGGGGCATCGATCACGGAGGGCTTCTACATCATCATCCAAGCCCCTCCGATGAAGTGTGAGTAGTTTACTTCAGACCTACGGGTCCATAGCTAGTAGCTAGATGGCTTCTTCTCTCTTTTTGGATCTCAATACAATGTTCTCCCGCTCTCTCGTGGAGATCTATTCGATGTAATCTTCTTTTTGCGGTGTGTTTGTTGAGACCGGTGAATTGTGGGTTTATGATCAAGTCTATCTATGAATAATATTTGAATCTTCTCTGAATTCTTTTATGTATGATTGGTTATCTTTGCAAGTCTCTTCGAATTATCAGTTTGGTTTGGCCTACTAGATTGGTTGTTCTTGCCATGGGAGAAGTGCTTAGCTTTGGGTTCGATCTTGCGGTGTCCTTTCCCAGTGACAGAAGGGGCAGCAAGGCACGTATTGTATTGTTGCCATCGAGGATAACAAGATGGGGTTTTTATCATATTGCATGAAACTATCCCTCTACATCATGTTATCTTGCTTAAGGCGTTACTCTGCCTTTAACTTAATACTCTAGATGCATGCTGGATAGCGATCGATGAGTGGAGTAATAGTAGTAGATGCAGAATCGTTTCGGTCTACTTGTCTCGGACGTGATGCCTATATACATGATCATACCTAGATATTCTCATAACTATGCTCAATTCTGTCAATTGCTCAACAGTAATTTGTTCACCCACCGTAGAATACTTATGCTCTTGAGAGAAGCCACTAGTGAAACCTATGGCCCCCGGGTCTCTTTCTCATCATATCAATCTCCATCACTTTATTATTGCTCTGCTTTTACTTTGCTTTTACTTTTTACTTTGCATCTCTATACCAAAAATACCAAAAATATTATTTATCATCTCTATCAGATCTCACTTTCGTAAGTGACCGTGAAGGGATTGACAACCCCTAAGCGCGTTGGTTGCGTTGAGCTATTGTTTTTGTGTAGGTACGAGGGACTCACGCGTAGCCTCCTACTGGATTGATACCTTGGTTCTCAAAAACTGAGGCAAATACTTACGCTACTTTGCTGCATCATCCCTTCCTCTTTGGGGAAATCCAACGCAGTGCTCAAGAGGTAGCAAGAAGAATTTCTAGCACCGTTGTCGGGGAGGTTCGCGCAAGTCAAGTCAAGATTCGACTCCCGACAACGAGCCATTTCTGGCGCCATTGCCGGGGAGTCTGCGCAAAAGTCAACATACCAAGTACCCATCACAATTCCTATCTCCCGCATTACATTATTTGCCATTTGCCTCTCGTTTTCCTCTCCCCCACTTCACCCTTGCTGTTTTATTTGCCCTCTCTCTATATCCTCCCTCTCTTTCTCTATTTGCCTCTTTTGCCCGTTTGTTTGCTCGTGTGTTAGTTCGTTTGCTTGTCGTCATGGCTAGTCTCATATCTTCTCCATTGTCTCCCGAGAATGAAGTTCTAAATTTTAAACAAAGGGAGGGAGAAAATCTAAAAGATGCTTGGTATAGAATTTGCAATGCTCAAAATAGATCTACCAGGAAGCAATCTACTTCAGTTCTTCTCCGCAATTTTTATGTAGATGCTAATCCTTGGTATAGATATATCCTTGATACCATTACCGGGGGAACTTCTTGGGTAGCCATACTTTTGATTCTTATAATGCTATGTTAGATTTATTTGGCTCGCCACCTCTTTTGGTTAATGGAACTATGTTAACTTTGGAGCATGTCGTGCAAAGACTTGAAATTATTGAGAATAAAGTTGCTACTATTGAATTAATTGAAAATCTAGATAAGAAGATCCACAATCAAATTACCCAATATGGATCTAAGGTAGGAATGACTTTGAAAAATATTAAGGAAAAGGAACCCATAGTTAATGAGAAAATAAACTTAGATTCTACTAGAATCGATAAACTTGAGGGTATCATTACGAACTTGGGAACCGCTTTTTCTTCCATAAAGAATACTCCAAGTCCTCCTACTAAAATTGCCAAGCTTATGTATGTTCCTAAAAATAAGGGTGAATCATCTAGTAAGGGAACTGTGGATCTTAAATCTATAAGTATTCATCCCAATCTTTTTGCTATCATTAAGGAACCAATTCCTACAAATGAATTTTTCGGTCTTATGCCTGAGAGTTTGATAATCACTAGAAAGAAATAAATTCCTAAGGGAGGTAGATGCATCATTGAAGAATTGCCTACCAAAGATGGCAATACCTAGATCTATTCTTACTTGTTATGCCTAGCTAGGGGCGTTAAACGATAGCGCTTGTTGGGAGGCAACCCAATTTTATTTTTATTCCTTGATTTTTGTTCCTGTTTAGTAATAAATAAATTATTTAGCCTCTGTTTTGGTTGTGTTTTTTGTGTTTAATTAGTGTTTGTGCCAAGTAAAACCGTTGGGAAGACTTGGGGAAAGTCTTGTTGAACTTGCTGTAAAAACAGAAACTTGAGCGCTCACGAGAACTGCTGTCATTTTTATTTGGAAAGTGATATTTAGTTAATTCTTTTTGAAGATGATTAATAGATAAATTCCTCACGTCCAGAAATTTATTTTAGAATTTTTGTGGTTCCAGATCTTGCGCTAGCTACAGATTACTATAGACTGTTCTGTTTTTGACAGATTCTGTTTTTCGTGTGTTGTTTGCTTATTTTGATGAATCTATGGCTAGTAAAATAGTTTATAATCCATAGAGAAGTTGTAATACAGTAGGTATAACACCAATTTAAAACTATAATGAAGCTAGCCAACTCACCTCCACAAGGCTCCCCCGATTGGAGCTTCGTCGGCCGTCCGATCTGCCTTTCTGGCGCGCCTGAGCCGTTGGATCTTCACAACAGTTAAAATCAATTTCCACCTCACTGTCGTTTTTCGCTGGTCAATGATGAGTGGGCTTGCGTTGGAAGCTCGTTGGCTGGGTTTGTTATCACCGCGTGCACAAGGTTTCGGCCAATCCGCTCCACGCGCCTCGCATCCAATCCCTGCCTTGCCCTCGACTCGTCCCACTCCCACACGAGCCGCCAGACAAACCCTAGCCTCTTTCCCCTCAATCCCCATAGCCTGTCCTGCCTCCTCCGCCCATTCTCCTCACGTCACCACAGGAGCCTCGCCGACGCCTGCTATTCCTCCTCCCTCGTCTCTGTTCGACCCCGAGGACCAGCTCACCCCACACCTTTTCTCCACCCACGACCTAGGGTTGGGGAGGCTGGGTGTTCTCGCTGGGGTGGAGGAGAAGGGGAAGGCCAGGAGGCCGAAGGTGGGGGAGCAGCGAGGTCGGCGAATGGAGCAGTGAGGCCCGAACTCTAGGCATTGTAGACATTGCGGGATGGAGAAGAGGCCGATGTGGGGCGCAAGGAGCATAGGGGCAAGAAAGGTGGGGGTGGGGCTTTCATCTCCTCTCTTCTAATCGCGACTCTTGCAACCTCGTCACCGGTGCTCGCTCAGCTGGCCTACGGGGCGGCAGCGGGGACGTTGGCCCTCGGCACGAACTCGAAGCCGAGTCTAGCTGACGAGCCCCGTGGTTGGTTTCTCCTACAATCTCCAGATCCCCTTTTGCTCATTCTCTTCCTCTCCTCATATCTTCCTCTGTTGTTTGTGTTCCTTGGATTTGCAGTGATTGTGTGAAGCAAATGTACGTGGGTGAGTTATTTCTTCTTGTGTGAGAGTCTCTTCCATGCTGGTATATTGATTCCTTGATCCTCTGTTCATGAAGCGATGCAGGCCAGTTGGTAGTGTAGCAGCCTCCACATATGACAAGAGCAGCAGCCAGGTCCATGGGCGTTGCTTGCGGAGCAGCGGTCAAGTCACGGGGTACCACCAATTGAGAAAATAACTTTCCTTCTTGTGAGGTACAGTTATCGATTGATCCTGATTTAGGAAGAATGCAGCTTTTAAGTCAAACTAAATATATTATGTAACCATGCTTCCTACATTTCGATGGATTAGCACATCTGTATTTGTGTTATTAGGCTAGAAGATGGTGCAATACTAGACGAGAATGCTTTCTGCAATGATTTTATCAATTTGGCTCATAGTATTGGTGCTTACTTGTATGAGGATCTGATTTGCATTGTTGTCGGCGTTCTGGGAATGGGTGTCCCCAGACTTGCCTGCCTGCGGCCTGCGGCGTTGCTCAAGTGGGGGCCCAGCGCGGCCCATCTTCATCAGCTCAAGCTCAAGACCCTCGCGAGGGGCCAAGCTTCGCGGGGCGGATGACAGAAAGCTCTCTCAGAGGCAGCCTCATCAGGCAGGCTCGCGAGGAGGCGGAGAGATCAAGGTAGGGGTACCTCGCGAGGAGCCCGTGACACAAGCCATGACGATCGAGACCAGGCAGGCGCCAGGTGGGCGCCGGCCTGCGCAATGTCCTTGTTTCCCCTTTGGTGCAAAGGGGGCAAGCACAGGCCAAGGCATCAGGCAAAGGTTACCATTCCAGTGCAACGAGACCAAGACCAGCAGAGCGGCAGGATGGAGGTCACCATGGAGCCCAAGACGGCGTCATCACCAGAGCTTTTGGCAGCCGAAGACCACCTTTGGTCAGGATAACTTGTACTAGATGTTCCCCTTCGAAATGGCCAATTGTTGGCGCCCTTCCCGCTCATTATTTGGGGAGAGGCCCAGGGCCTCTATAAATAGAGCTAGCCACCACAGAGTAGGGGGAGAGAGATGGACACACCTAGACATCTAGAGATCTGATAGAGCCCTAGCAGAGAGAGAGGCGACTGAACTCACCCAAGCAGTTCATCGCACCAGCTCAAGAACACCTCTCGCAAGGCTGTTCTTCCCTTGTACTATTCATCATCAGCCCCTGAGGCAATCCACCACACCACACAATGGAGTAGGGTATTACACCACAACGGTGGCCTGAACCAGTATAAACCTCATGTCCCTTGTGTTGTTCATTGTTTCCAGCTTAGATCACGCGAGGAGATTGGACGTAGATCGGTAGGGGAGAGATCTCCGTGCGCACCCCAGTGTTCGAACCTCAGGGGTCTGCCGAAACCCGAAATCCAACATTTGGCACGCCAGGTATGGGTGCACCGGAATCCTTCTTCCTCCACATCGCGTTCCGTCGCCTCGCCATTCAGATGTCAAGCGACCCGGCTGCCAACGCCGACCGCTAGGCAGCGTGGCCCGCCCACGCCATGTCACCAACCCAGGGCGACCTCAACCTTGCGCCTCAGGCAGGCCGCGCTCCGCAGGGCGCTGCGGGGCGCGGGCAACGCGGCCAGACGCCGCCTGCCCACACACCACGGCAGGTGCGGGCCACAGCAAGGGCCTCGAACCACGCCGCGGCCACGGCGCCGTACACCCGACGGGAGCAAGCGAACTCCAGGGTCGCGCTCACGGTGGCCTGAGAGCTGCTACGGTGCCGACTGCTGGAGGGCGGCCGCGACGTGTTGCTGGAGCGAGTAGCCGAGCTCCTGGACGCCGCCGCCTCGGGAACACCTCCTTTCTGCGTCCAGCTGCCACCCCAGACCCCAGGCGGGCCGTATGGCGGCGTCGTGTGCGCGCACGCAACTTCCAGCGGACTCCAGGGCCCGTTCAGCGTCAACACCTCCGCCGGCACCGGGCGACAAGTCATGCCGGCCTCTTCTCAGGCCAGCGAAGGGGTGCACGCCGCGGCCTTCGGCTCCGGTGGACCGCCACGCCATCACCCCCAAGACGGCGCTCCAAGCCAGGCTGCGTGGCATGCGGGGCGCTACGGCAAGGCGCACGGGGCGGTGGCCCCAGAAGCTTATGTGCCCCGCATGGTGGATCAGAGGTGCGCACTGGAAGAAGATCATGGATCATTCCTCGGGCCAGGCTGGGGCGAGGAGACGCCAGGAGCTGAGCTCTTTCAGGAACCCCAGGAGAGCCTCGACAACCGCACCGGCGGCGGCAACTATCGGGTACCACTCATCCCTCAGGAGCAAGCTTATGCTAACCATGGGTCGCAGGAGATACAGGTCGCCGCAGCAGGTGGCTGCCCCAATTCTGCATCCTCATACCCCTCAGGAGGAGGGTGCAGGGGGCTGCAGGAGAGGGGCCGAGATTCGGGTTCGTCCCCGCGGCGGTCGGAGCAAGGCGTTCTCAGGAGGTAGGCCCCCTGCCGGGGAGGTGCCCCAGGGCCTGCCCTCGGTAGGGGACCCGTGGTCGTTGGGGGAACCGTTGGCGACCGCTCTGCCCCATTGGCGTCGTCCTTGGTTTCCGGTCGCCGTCGATGGCGGCAGAGTGAGGTGCAAGGCGGGGCCCTCGTCTGGCGATATGAAGCAAGGCCGGTACCTGTGAAGAAGGCCCAATGCCTGTGAAGCTCGCCGCCCGTGACACTCTCACGTAATAATGAGTGGGGCTGTACACGCCCCGGAGTCTCCAGAGAGCCGCCCTCGGGCCTTGAGGGCTCTCGCCCACGCCCAGTGGCAGCACTTAGCTCCGCGATGGTGAGAAGACGTCGAAGACTAGGCTAGGTGCCGGACGCGGCCTTTTGCTTTTGCCTTTCCTTGTTGACAAAGTTCTTCGATTTGGATTTAAGTTGGATTTGAGCTCGATGCTTGCGTGTGTTTGGGGGAAGGGGTGTTTAGTCTCGTTTGAGCAATCTCTCGCGTTCTGGTTTCGGCTTTGCGTCCAAAGTTAGCATCGGCTGCCCCCCCCCCTCGCGAGCCCCTCACGAGCCGGGCCGGGCCAGGCACGTTTATAACCAGGACCGTTGTTACCGCATCCTTTCCGGAGGTTTTCATCGCGGAATCTACAAGTTAATCAGAAGAAACCGAAGGTGCGGTGGCCCTCGCAGGCCCGCTCGGGACTCGTCGGGGTCAGAAGGTACACAAGTCAGCTGACCCATCACCGGGCCAGCGGCTAAGTTCACGTGCAACGTTATACTTACCAGGTTACTAATTGCAAACCTTTACATGAGGGGCTTCCCCTCCCAAAATGCTCTTACATTCTTCAGGGCCAAGCCCGAACCTTCTTCGTGCAGGTTAAACAACGGTGACATGCGGTCAGTCGGACATATCACTCACCGCATCTTCTTGGGCATCCTCGGAGGCATCACTGGCATCATTGACATTGCCGCCGCCAGCATCTCTGTCAGCGCCAGGCTCGTCCACAACACCACCTTCATTGGCAGCCACGACCATGCCGTCATCATCAGACGCAAAGGCCCTGACGAGGGCGTCCACATTGTCCTCCACCCATCGCGCCAGGTCGCCCCGGACGGCTATGGGCACGGGTGCGATGGCAGCGTCAAAGTCGAAGTGGGGGTCCCTGCCCAGTAGATAGCTGAAGACGCGGGAGAATGCACACCCGAGCAAGGCTCGGCTCCTCTCTTCGACAAGCCAACGGGACCTTTCGGAGCGGTTCTCCAGAAGCGTCATCACATCGGTGAAAAACTAGAGGTTGCCAGCGTAGTTGACCTCATGCGGCTCCTTAGCGACAGCCTCGCAGATGTTGCCCAAAGCTGTGTTGGCCCTTTCTCTGAGCGTTTGAAACATGGGGGCATGCTCATGCTCCAGAACCCGCCGCCGATGGATCTCATCCTCATTCCGCTGCGCGACGGTCACGGCATCATCAACCCTCTGTTGGAGAAGAAGCTGCTCGGTCCGGGAAGAGGACAGCTCCGCCTGTGCCGTGCTGAGGGCGGCTGCAGGAGGAGTCCGCATGCCGCGTCGCTTCGGCCAATTTGGCCCTGAGGGATGTGGTCCTGCCCTCAGCCTCGGCCCTAATCAGCCCCAACCTCGTCTCGTATTCACGCTCGAAGGCCGAGCGAGCCTCCGCCACGCGGCGATCGACTTCTTCATAGGCTCGGGCTTCGCGCGCGGCAACGTCATCCTCCGCCCGAGCCACCAGGAGCTCCCTTGTCTCCAACCGCTCAAGGTCAAGATTGCGCTCGGCGGCCTCCAGCGTCAGCGCCTCCTCGTGCTTCAGAAGCTTCGCCCGGTCAATAGAGGCCCCCTCCATCGACTCAAGGGCCGCCTGGCGCAGTTCCACTTGCTGCTCCAGGGAGTTTCTCCAGGCTTGGAGCTCCCATGCGCGCTCCTCCGCATCCTTGCACCGTCAGTCTGCTTCTCGAGCCTCCTCAACGGCCTGGGAGCAGGCCTCCCGCGAAGCTACCAGCGACGCTTCAGCCTTCGCGTTGTCGAGATCACGTTGGTGACGCGCGAGGGCGACGACTACCTTTAGTTTGCGCCTCTCCTCAGCAAGGCGCAAACCTTCGGCCTCGAGGCGCGCATCCTCGTCGGCAAGCTCTGCCCGATCCGGCTCACCGCATCCACCGCCCTATGGAGGAACTCTTCATGAAGGGCACATCGCTCCCGGACGCGCCTGAGCACGTCATCCGCATCACCCTCTTCCACTTGAGCATGCGGAGGGCCCCAAGGTGGCAAGCCCCCTCCCGGCGCGGAGCTGGGGGCTGGCGCCCTAGCCATCGCTGAACGGACCTCTCTGGGAATCCGGCCTAGCATCGGTCCACCCACGAAGGAGGAGCCAAAGACAGACTTCAGCCATTCACCATCTATGATCAGAGGAGGAACGCGGGGCAAGCCGGGTGTGCCCTAGGAGGACTCATGAAGAAAGGACAGTGGGTGCGCAGGCTCAAGGTGCCCTATGGAACGGACCACTCCACCAACCGGTCTGGCAGCAGGGGTGCCGCTCGAGCTCGGCGCACCCAGGGCCAGCGGAGAAGGCGAAGCTTGGGGGGATGGCTCCTGGGCTGACTCGGCGAGTTTCGCAGGGCAGGGCCTGAAAGGCCACAATCAGTCGCAGGGATACCAAAGTAAATGAGCAGAGAAAGAAGAAGACTTACTCGTCCATGGCAAAGTATTTCCTGCACTTCAGCAAGCGGCAAGGGCGGTCGTTGCCATTCAAGGCCTCCTTCCTCTTGCGGAGGGCCTCGAAGTCTATGCGGAACCGACCTAAGCGCTCGGCGCAGGGGTCGGCCTCTGGTGTGGAAGAAGCGTCAAGATGATCAGCGCTGGAGGAGTCAGCATGGGGGGCGCCGTCAGGCGTCGCCTCGCGAGGAACGGCTGGGGGCTCAGGAGCCCCGGCCTCAGGAACCATAGGCCGCGACTCCGCACCTGCCGCCGCTCCAGGGCGAGCCTCGGGAGACGCTGCCTTCGAGGCTTCTCGCGGCATCGGCACCTCGACATCGGTCGCCTCAACTCCCGCCGATTCTCGTCTCCCCGCCCTGTCGCCCGAGGAAGGACCGCTGTGGGCGGCAGGGGGAGCCACCACGGTGGCTGGGTTCTCGCGGGGCCCCGTGCAGCCAGCCGGGTGTAGCCCCCACTCGTCGAAGCTGGGCATCTGCCTCACAAAATCGGCCCTGCCGGAGCAAAGATACAAGAGGACACCATTGCTCCGAAGGCTGCCTGGGGAAGGATCGCCAGTCAAGACCCTGAGCACCGTCTGCAGCACTTCAGGCGCCAAGTCCTCCTAAAGCCGCATGCGGTCTCTATGCCCCGCAAAGTCCCACATCCGGCGAGAGTGGCGCTGAAGAGGAGCAATACGACATTGGAGGAACTCCTTCACCACCTTGGGTGCTGTCACATTGAGCGCCCTCAAACTCTGGAAGCGGCGCCAGACGAAGGCGAGCCGGGGGCTCGCGAGCACCTCATGGTCCCAACCCGCGTGAGGGACAGCAGGCGAGGTCGGGTGCGAGAGCAGAGGGTTGGGCACTCCAACGTCCACGTACAGCCACCACTCTCTGAACCTGGCCTCGGGAGGAGGAAGGCCGAAGTCGATCCCAGAAGCGGCCGTCTCTGGCACGGCGAAGAAGCTCACACACCCTGAGCACTGAGTGGGATCGCTCAGGCGCAAGGAAAAGAAGTGGCACAGCAGGGCAACGGAAGGAGGAATGCCTATCATCGCCTCGCAAACAAAAGCAAAGATAGCCAGAAGAGTAATGGACTCCGGCCCAAGGTGCATCATGCGGATCTGATAATGGGAGAGCACCGCATTGAAGAAGGCGGAAAAGGGGGGAACCAGACCCGCCCATAGGGCATCGGCGAAGAATCGGACCTCCATGACGATCCTATCAAGGGAGGCATGGGACGCAGGCTAGACTATGGTCCTGCCGCACTCGTTGAAGATAGTGGCAAGGGCGGAGCGGACCTTGTTCAAAGCTTCTGGATTAAGTATGATCGACCGGGCAACGGCGGGGGTCGCCGCCGGAGGTGTGCCAGGCGAAGGCGCGGGCTTCTTTCCCCTTCCTTTCTTCGTCGGCGCCATGGCGGTGAAGATGAGGAAGAACTCGAGCCGGATTGGCGGCGGAGGCTGGAGCTCGAAGAAAAAGGAAAGGTAGGAGGCAAGCGAGCAGCAGAAAGGAGGAACAACTGTGTGCAACTGCGGGTCCGCTTAGCCGGGAGCACAAAAAGGCGTCGTGGGGAAGAGCAGACGCCCACGTCCAATCAATCGCCACGCGGCGCCCAAGGCCGCAGGCTGTCGGGGCCCGCGGCGCTTCGCGCTTGCCCCTTCGCTTCCCTGCTAGGCCAAGCCCGGGCGCGCCTTGGGCCCGGGGGCTACTGTCGGCGTTCTGGGAACGGGGGTCCCCAGACTTGCCTGCCTGCGGCCTGTGGCGTGGCTCAAGTGGGGGCCCAGCGCGGCCCATCTTCATCAGCTCAAGCTCAAGACCCTCGCGAGGGCCAAGCCTCGCGGGGCGGACGACAGAAAGCTCTCTTAGAGGCAGCCTCTTCAGGCATGCTCGCGAGGAGGCGGAGAGATCAAGGTAGGGGTACCTCGCGAGGAGCCCGTGACGCAAGCCATGACGATCGAGACCAGGTGGGCGCCAGGCGGGCGCCGGCCTGCGCAGTGTCCTTGTTTCCCCTTTGGTGCAAAGGGGGCAAGCACAGGCCAAGGCATCGGGCAAAGGTTACCATTCCGGTGCAACGAGACCAAGACCAGCAGAGCGGCAGGACGGAGGTCACCGTGGAGCCCAAGACGGTGTCATCACCAGAGCTTTTGGCAGCCGAAGACCATCTTTGGTCAGGATAACTTGTACTAGATGTTCCCCTTCAAAATGGCCAATTGTTGGCGCCCTTCCCACTCATTATTTGGGGAGAGGCCCAGGGCCTCTATAAATAGAGCTAGCCACCATAGAGTAGGGGGAGAGAGATGGACACACCTAGACATCTAGAGATCTGATAGAGCCCTAGCAGAGAGAGAGAGGCGACTGAACTCACCCAAGCAGTTCATCGCACCAGCTCAAGAACACCTCTCGTGAGGTTGTTCTTCCCTTGTACTATTCATCATCAGCCCCTAAGGCAATCCACCACACCACACACTGGAGTAGGGTATTACACCACAACGGTGGCCCAAACCAGTATAAACCTCGTGTCCCTTGTGTTGTTCGTTGTTTCCAGCTTAGATCACGCTAGGAGATTGGACGTAGATCGATAGGGGAGAGATCTCCGTGCGCACCCCAGTGTTCGAACCTCAGGGGTCTGCCGGAACCCGAAATCCGACAATTGTCTCTCTTAGATATCAAACAATACATGTCCTACAAATCCAAGATTCAGGCAGCCTTGTTGAGGTACGAAGAATTGTGCATTTTGTCGGAAGATGACGAACTATTTCTTCACTCACATGGCCAGGTACATGCAAATCTTTGTGGTTTTCAAGATTGTTGGGTCTGCAGTCTCTACATGGGCTACATTCATTTTCTCATATGTGTTTCTACTGGTTCGCCGCAGCTACCTATTAGCCTTTTTTGATGTACCTTTATTAACATGTTATCAGTTATACAATCACTTTTAGAGCATGTGTGCAACATACCATATGGTTTAGTGAGACATACTAATATCATTATAAATCTCAGGTTTACTGTCGAATTCTTGAATTTTTACTTGAGATCGTTTTGTTCATCTCCTCTAATTGTTGTCTGAAAATAGGCTGGTTTTACCCACATCATTTCTATAAACCAAGTAGCCATTGGAGGCTGTAGCAAACCTTCATTCTGCAGTCTGTCATCCTTGAACAAGACTAATTGGAAATTGTCTGATATTGAACTTGTGAAGTACGAAATTGATAATGGAGTTTATTCTTGTAGGCTGCACAACGGAGTTCTTTTCTTCCAGGTATCAAGCAACGGTTGCCATCATTTATTTTCCGCATGACTTGGAATGAGGAACCTGAACAGGCTTTGGTTACCTACTTAGCTATCTTGCATGCCATTCATTCATTTTCTATAAGATCTTGATCTGTGCTTTGCATTCTTACTTGATTGGTTATTCCCAGATTGATCTCAATATTTTGAATGCTTAAAATCATCTCTAACTTATTGCATTCACTGCTGAAATTTTCACACTCCCTGTCATTATTGTGTATAGTGAATCTTGCATCTTTTGAATTGTTGAAACAAACTTATGCTTAATTGCTTATGCCCCTTTCTTTCTTGGTTATGTGGTCTTTGTTGTGAATGAAAAATGTTTTGTCTCGACTTGTTTGAAATAGTATTTTTTTATTTGCAGAGGGTCCAGCATCTGAAGAAGAAATTTTATTTTCACTTTCAAGACTATGTGGATCTTATCATATGGAAGGTACCTAATATATATACATTCAAGACTAGCTTTATTGAATCACAATACTATTGTGGATGGATAGTTAAACTTGGTATATCAGCTCAAACACCTGATTGGTAAAATGGAGTTCTATTGGTCCTAACTATTGTTCTAAATCCTTCAAAAAGAAAAAAGTGCTATACTAAATAAACTATTTGCTCTATTATTTTTATTTATTAGTCTTCATTCCATCCATGTATTTATAGTACCCTAGGTAGCTGCTGCAGTGGTGCTCTTTCTTTCTCTCTCTGTAGGGAACTTCCGGATGGGATTTAGACAAGGAAAAGGAGACCCATGCGAAATCGAGCATCCTGGTGGTGCCTCGACCAATGTGGGTCGATGGATAGCACCGGTGAGCGCGGTGCTTGGTGCAGCGAGCTGGATAGGCGGCAGGAGAGGTGACCATGGGTGTGGCTTGGGGAGCTCCGCACGCATCAAGCGGCGACGAGTGCATCCAACGCCACCGTGCTGCTGGTCCTGGGGAACAAGGTATTGGCATTTGTAGTTGTACAACACTAGCAAACCGGCAAGCGATGCAGTTGTTTGTTCCTTTCCCGTGTAAACTATGAACTGAATGGCTACTGTGTTGATGCATATATTTATATAATTGAAGTTTAGTTTTATTATGTCCATATCTTTGATTCTTTCTACTTTAGTGTGGTCTGAGATACAATGATTTATTTCATGTCTATCTCATATCTATTTATACTTTGTTTGGAAATTGCAGCATCCTCTCCTAACTGCTTCTACTGCACTTCATGGAAATAGCTTTTCTTTGCTGATGTGATTTGGATTTTTGCTCTACGCAACCATTTCCTGTGATTAACTCCAGAAGATGGCGAGAGCCATTGGTCAAAATAGTTTTTTAATTTGATTCATATGCTTTGGAAAAAAACTATGTTCATAGATCATGTTGTATGCGCTTAGGATGCTCCCGTCTTTATTCATTAGATTCAAGCAGTTTGTTTGTGCAGCAATCTTGCTGCTGACATCAGATTTTACAATTTGGGGTGTGGGTTTTGCTACTGGTGACATCCCATGAATAGTAGCTAGTGCGTACATTTTCATAGATATTTATATCATACTGAGATAACACTCTTCCAAGCGGAATGTTTGTTTTTATATACCTCTAGATGCTAATTTACCGTTCTTGATTTTGGCGGGGATATTCCTTCATTTGCTTGGTTGGTTGTCAATGCTCACCGATTTTTTAATATCTCCCATGGCTAAATTTAGTCCAACATTTCCAGTATGTATCTTCTTCTGCTATCTGTGTTAATTCTGCCATAAGCATATTACTCTCCTAGCATTTTTTCCTTTCGATGAAAAACACACTTGTTCAGTTTTTTACTACATAGAAAAAGATATTCAATTTGGTTTCTAATGTTCATGTCGACCTTTGCCTAAGCAAAAAATGGTAACCAGTTTATATTGTAATCTGGTTTTTAGTTTCTCTTTGATTCAACCTTTTTTTGTGTTGTCTAACTGTTAGATTGTCTGGAACATCTCGGAACAACCTTTCGTGTCCCCGATATTATCTCGTTTCCTGAACAATATTATTTTATTTGCTTTATCTGCCACCATGAATTCCTAGAGTTCCTTCTCTCCTTCCAATTGACATTCTTAGATGTGATTCTATTAGAAATTTTGTGCCATGACAGAAGTAATGGTTGATTGCTCTGGTTTAGCCTTTATGTCAGTTGTTGCTGAGGGTCCAGTTTCTCATTTTTCAGAATTTGTAGTAGCAGGGATGTGTATAATATGGATAACTGAACTGGTGTTTAGGGGTTTCAGTGCAGGACTGCTACTTGCTCTATTAGTTAGATCAACTGGTGTTTAGAGATTTCAGTGTGAGTGATGTTCCAATTTCGATTGCAGGGCTTCGAGATGCACCAGGAGGATTGAAACAAGTCTTATATGGGGCTGCTAAATTATTATGTTTTTGGTCTTTTCTGAATTTAGTTAGCATAAGTACTTCCAGAATACCTCTTATAATATGGAAGTCTGTTGGTAACAACACTGATTTTGCCAGTTTGTGGAACATGCTTCATTTTTACAGGTAAAAGAAGGAAGAGAACATTGGAGAAAAAGGCGGTAGGACGGATTCTCTAATCTTTCTCAAATGTTTGAACAATTAGAAGATAGTTACAATCATTTTTCTCTTGCCTTATTACATCTTGATGTTAATAGGCTTTGGAAGGTACTATGCGCCCCGTTCAAGGTTTACAGAATTTGCACCATCCTATTACAGTTTGTTCTGATGACATAATTGACCAGTTCTTCCTTGAGTAAATTAATATTGTGGCTGCTACTCCTTTGTGCATTGTTACATAGAGTTATATAATTGTGAAGGTGTGTACACATCAACATATAATTCCCACGATCCTATTACAGTTTGTTCTGACGACAATATTGAGCAGCTCTTACTTGAGTAAATTGTGCAGCTCTTACTTGAGTAAATTAGTATTGCAGTTACTAAGCCTTTGTGCATTCCGATACAGCTCTACTAAAATACTACTTCCTTATGCCCATTTTAAACTGAGACCCGACTTTACATCATTTCTATTCTCACCGATTCTCCTGAATTTTAGTCCGCTTCAGCAATGCTATGACCTGACACTTCATGTATATATATGAAAAAATGATCACAATTTTGTTGTTGTGACTTGGTCAATCCTCGGCGTTTCGATTCCTACCAATCTCTCCTTTGTTTCGCAAGTGATGCCACCCGAAGGGCTGCAAGCCCAAGACAACATCGGTAATATCCTTCGCATATTTGGAAGGCGTGGAACAATATCGTTTCAACTTAGTCAGGTGCTGGCCCAAGGATGTTATTTCTCGCTGATGTTTTATTTAATTATTTTGAAACAAGGCAAAAGACTTCCATTTTCATTGGCTTAGAAGATAGTGAGAATTTCCTGGTTAATTGAGGAAAACCGGGCTAAAACCAATACAACTCAACCCACACAACATGGGTACCACCGGCCAACCTGGCCACATGCTAACAGATGGCTACACATGCGAACAATTGACAAATCCGACTTTAAAGACGAGCTTCGCAAGGGAAATATGCAGGACTTGTGCTGATCATGCCCTCCGCAAATAACCACCGAGTGTCTATCATCATCACCACCTGGACTCCCTCAGAAATCAACGCCCCCGAAACGGCCGCCTCGGCGAACCACATCGTTCACATGAATTGTAGACAACTTTGTTGCTGATGTGAATATCTCTGGATGTGATGTCCGTCATTCACATCTTATAGAATATATAACTCTGTGCTATCAAATTAGAATTTGTATATACATCTCATTATAGACAACAAGATATACCATGTTTTTCCTACTAAAGAGGATTATATTTGTTACATACATTTTGTTTCAAACAGAACTCTATGTTACCAAATTTAATTACGTATATACATCTGATTGTTGATAACTAGCCCTGCTTTTTTCATATAAGAAAGATTAAATTTGTTGTCATATGTGCGTACCCGTAACTATATCAACTAAACCATGGATTTCTTTTCATCGCTAACATGGAATCAGCAAGTCTCTACGCCATTTGGCGCAACGGGTGGTTTAGTTGAATCAGCAAGTCTTTGCGCCATTTGGTGCAACTGGTGGTTTAGTTGAAGGTTCTTGCAGCATGAAACTATTTTCATCGACAACATGTCTTCAGTGGGTCTCTACGCCATTTGGCGCAACGGGTCAACAAGTATAAATAAAGAATGAGTTCATTACAGTACCTTGAAGTGGTCTTTTGTTTTCTTTCGCTAACGGAGCTCACGAGATTTTCTACTTTAAGTTTTGTGTTGTGAAGTTTTCAAGTTTTGGGTAAAGATTTGATGGATTATGGAACGAGGATTGGCAAGAGCCTAAGCTTGGGGATGCCAATGGCACCCCCAAGATAATCTAAGGACACCTAGAAGCCAAAGCTTGGGGATGCCCCGGAAGGCATCCCCTCTTTCGTCTACTTCTATCGGTAACTTTACTTGGAGCTATATTTTTATTCACCACATGATATGTGTTTTGCTTAGAGTGTCTTTTATGATTTGAGTCGTTGCTTGTTAGTCTACCACAATCATCCTTGCTATACACACCTTTTGAGAGAGCCATACATGATTTGGAATTTGATAGAATACTCTATGTGCTTCACTTATATCTTTTGAGCTTTATAGTTTTGCTCTAGTACTTCACTTATATCTTTTAGAGCACGGTGGTGGATTTGTTTTATAGAAACTATTGATCTCTCATGCTTCACTTAGATTATTTTGAGAGTCTTAATAGCATGGTAATTTGCTTAAAATCCTAATATGCTTGGTATGCAAGATTAATAATAAAACTTTCATATGAGTGTGTTGAATACTAAGAAAAGTTTGATGCTTGACAATAGTTTTGAGATATGGAGGTAATAATATCAAAGTCATGCTAGTTGAGTAGTTGTGAAATTGAGAAGTACTTGTGTTGAAGTTTGCAAGTCCCGTAGCATGCACGTATGGTAAATGTTATGCAACAAATTTGAAGCATGAGGTGTTATTTGATTGTCTTCCTTATGAGTGGCGGTCGGGGACGAGTGATGGTCTTTTCCTACCAATCTATCCCCCTAGGAGCATGCGCGTAGTGCCGAGGTTTTTGATGACTTGTAGATTTTTGCAATAAGTATGTGAGTTCTTTATGACTAATGTTGAGTCCATGGAATATACGCACTCTCACCCTTCCATCCTTGCTAGCCTCTTCGGTACCGTGCATTGCCCTTTCTCACATTGAGAGTTGGCACAAACTTCGCCGGTGCATCCAAACCCCGTGATATGATACGCTCTTTCACACATAAACCTCCTTATATCTTCCTCAAAACAGCCACCATACCTACCTATTATGGCATTTCCATAGCCATTCCGAGATATATTGCCATGCAACTTTCCATCATTCCGTTCATCATGACACATTCATCATTGTCATATTGCTTAGCATGATCATGTAGTTGACATAGTATTTGTGGCAAAGCCACCGTTCATAATTCTTTCATACATGTCACTCTTGGTTCATTGCATATCCTGGTACACCGCCGTAGGCATTCATATAGAGTCATCTTTGTTCTAGTATCGAGTTGTAATCATTGAGTTGTAAATAAATAGAAGTGTGATGATCATCATTATTAGAGCATTGTCCCAAGTGAGGAATAAATAATAATAAAGAGAAAGGCCATAAAAAGAGAAGGCCCAAAAAAAGAGAAAGGCCATAAAAAAGAAAAGGCCCAAAAAATGAGAGAAAAAGAGAGAAGGGACAATGTTACTATCCTTTTACCACACTTGTGCTTCAAAGTAGCACCGTGATCTTCATAGTAGAGAGTCCCTCATGTTATCACTTTCATATACTAGTGGGAATTTTTCATTATAGAACTTGGCTTGTATATTCCAACAATGGGCCTCCTCAAGTGCCCTAGGTCTTCGTGAGCAAGCAAATTGGATGCACACCCACTAGTTTCTTTTGTTGAGCTTTCATACATTTATAGCTCTAGTGCATCCGTTGCATGGCAATCCCTACTCCTTGCATTAACATCAATCGGTGGGCATCTCCATAGCCCATTGATTAGCATCGTTGATGTGAGACTTTCTCCTTTTTTGTCTTCTCCACATAACCCCCTCATTATATTATATTCCACCCATAGTGCTATGTCCATGGCTCGCGCTCATATATTGCGTGAAAGTTTATAGGTTTGAGATTACTAAAGTATGAAACAATTGCTTGGCTTGTCATCGGGGTTGTGCATTATGAGAGCATTCTTGTGTAAAAAAAATGAAACATGACTAAACTATATGATTTTGTAGGGATGAACTTTCTTTGGCCATGTTATTTTGAGAAGACATGATTGCTTAGTTAGTATGCTTGAAGTATTATTATTTTTATGTCACTATGAACTTTTATCTTGAATCTTTCGGATCTGAACATTCATACCACAATTAAGAAGAATTACATTGAAATTATGCCAAGTAGCACTCTGCATCAAAAATTCTGTTTTTATCATTTACCTACTCGAGGACGAGCAGGAATTAAGCTTGGGGATGCTTGATACGTCTCCAACGTATCTATAATTTTTGATTGCTCCATGCTATATTATCTACTGTTTTAGACATTATTGGGCTTTATTTTCCACTTTTATATTATTTTTGGGACTAACCCTCTGTTGGAAAAGGCAGTGCCTAGGAGGCGCTTAGGCACGCTTAGGCGCTAGGCAATGGCCAAACGCCTCGCCTAGGGCATAAATGGAGGTCTAGGCAGGGCAAGCAAGGAATTGCCTACCCAAGCAAGAAATCATGCATCATATTGCACTAATATGTCAAACGTGTTATATTCCAATGCAGTAGATGGTAATTAACTTATTTATATGCCCTAAAATAATATCAACACCCATATAATAATCACAAATACACTACGAGTAAAACCAATATTACCGCCTAGGCCATGCCTAGGGTGCTTAGGCACCGCCTAGGAACTAGGCGAAGGCCAACCGCCTCGCTTACGCCTACCGCCTTTTCCAACCTTGGACTAACCTATTAACCGGAGGCCTAGCCCAGAATTGCTGTTTTTTGCCTGTTTTAGGGTTTCAAAGAAAAGGAATATCAAACGGAGTCCAAACGGAACGAAACCTTCGGAAACGTGATTTTCTGTATCCCCAAATGATCGGGGACGGTGCCAAAAACCTAATTCCACCGCCGCAACTTTCTGTATCCATGAGATCCCATCTTGGGGCCTGTTCCGGAGCTCCGCCAGAGGGGGCATCGATCACGGAGGGCTTCTACATCATCATCCAAGCCCCTCCGATGAAGTGTGAGTAGTTTACTTCAGACCTACGGGTCCATAGCTAGTAGCTAGATGGCTTCTTCTCTCTTTTTGGATCTCAATACAATGTTCTCCCCCTCTCTCGTGGAGATCTATTCGATGTAATCTTCTTTTTGCGGTGTGTTTGTTGAGACCGATGAATTGTGGGTTTATGATCAAGTCTATCTATGAATAATATTTGAATCTTCTCTGAATTCTTTTATGTATGATTGGTTATCTTTGCAAGTCTCTTTGAATTATCAGTTTGGTTTGGCCTACTAGATTGGTTGTTCTTGCCATGGGAGAAGTGCTTAGCTTTGGGTTCGATCTTGCGATGTCCTTTCCCAGTGATAGAAGGGGCGGCAAGGCATGTATTGTATTGTTGCCATCAAGGATAACAAGATGGGGTTTTTATCATATTGCATGAAACTATCCCTCTGCATCATGTCATCTTGCTTAAGGCGTTACTATGTTTTTAACTTAATACTCTAGATGCATGCTGGATAGCGGTCGATGAGTGGAGTAATAGTAGTAGATGCAGAATCGTTTCGGTCTACTTGTCTCAGACGTGATGCCTATATACATGATCATACCTAGATATTCTCATAACTATGCTCAATTCTGTCAATTGCTCAACGGCAATTTGTTCACCCACCATAGAATACTTATGCTCTTGAGAGAAGCCACTAGTGAAACCTATGGCCCCCGGGTCTCTTTCTCATCATATTAATCTCCATCACTTTATTATTGCTTTGCTTTTACTTTGCTTTTACTTTTTACTTTGCATCTCTATACCAAAAATACCAAAAATATTATTTATCATCTCTATCAGATCTCACTTTCGTAAGTGACTGTGAAGGGATTGACAACCCCTAAGCGCGTTGGTTGCGTTGAGCTATTGTTTTTGTGTAGGTACGAGGGACTCGCGCGTAGCCTCCTACTGGATTGATACCTTGGTTCTCAAAAACTGAGGGAAATACTTACGCTACTTTGCTGCATCATCCCTTCCTCTTCGGGGAAATCCAACGCAGTGCTCAAGAGGTAGCAAGTTGCATGGAAATATATCTCGAAATGGCTATGGAAATGCCATAATAGGTAGGTATGGTGGCTGTTTTGAGGAAGGTATATGGTGGGTTTATGGTACCGGCAAAAGTTGCGCGATACTAGAGAGGCTAGCAATGGTGGAAGGGTGAGAGTGTGTATAATCCATGGACTCAACATTAGTCATAAAGAACTCACATACTTATTGCAAAAATCTACAAGTTATCAAAGCAAAGTATTACGCGCATGCTCGTAGGGGGATAGATTGGTAGGAAAAGACCATCGCTCGTCCCCGACCGCCACTCATAAGGAAGACAATCAATAAGTAAATCATGCTCCGACTTCATCACATAACGGTTCACCATACGTGCATGCTACGGGAATCACAAACTTCAACAAAAGTATTTCTCAAGTTCACAACTACTCAACTAGCATGACTCTAATATCACCATATCCATATCTCGAAACAATTATCAAGTATCAACCTTCTCATAGTATTCAATGCACTTATATGAAAGTTTTTATATTATAGCAAAATTTCCATGTTGTTCAAAAGGAATCTCAAAATAATATAAGTGAAGCATGAGAGAACAATAGTTTCTATAAAACAAATCCACCACCATGCTCTAAAAGATATACGTGAAGCACTAGAGCAAAAACTATATAGCTCAAAAGATATAAGTGAAGCACATAGAGTATTCTAATAAATTTTAAATCATGTGAGTCTCTCTCAAAAGGTGTGTACAGAAAGGATGATTGTGGTAAACTAAAAAACAAAGACTCAAATCATACAAGACGCTCCAAGCAAAACACATATCATGTGGTGAATAAAAATATAGCTCCAAGTAAAGTTACCGATAGACGAAGACGAAAGAGGGGATGCCTTTCGGGGCATCCCCAAGCTTAGGATTTTTGGTGTCCTTGAATTTTATATTGGGGTGCCATGGGCATCCCCAAGATTAGGCTCTTTCCACTCTTTGTTCCATAATCCATCAAATCTTTACCCAAAACTTGAAAACTTCACAGCACAAAACTCAAAATAGAAAATCTCGTGAGCTCCGTTAGCGAAAGAAAACAAACACCACTTCAAGGTACTGTAATGAATTTATTCTTTATTTATATTGGTGTTAAACCTACTGTATTCCGACTTCTCTATGGTTTATAAACTCTTTTACTAGCCATAGATTCATCAAAATAAGCAAACAACACAAGAAAAACAGAATCTGTCAAAAACAGAACAGTCTGTAGTAATCTGTAGCTAACGCAACTTCTGGAAACCCAAAAATTCAAAAATAAATTGATGGACGTGAGGAATTTATCTATTAATCATATGCAAAAATAATTAACTAAATAGCACGTTCCAAATAAAAATGGCAGCGATTCTCGTGAGCGCTAAAGTTTCTGTTTTTTACAGCAAGATCAAAAAGACTTTCCCCAAGTCTTCCCAACGGTTCTTCTTGGCAAAAACACTAATTAAACACAAAAAACACAAACGAAACAAAGGCTATATAAATTATTTATTACTAAACTGGAGCAAAAAGCAAGGAATAAAAATAAAATTGGGTTGCCTCCCAACAAGCGCTATCATTTAACGCCCCTAGCTAGGCATAAAAGCAAGGATAGATCTAGGTATTGCCATCTTTGGTAGGCAATCCATAAGTGGCTCTCATAATAGATTCATATGTTAATTTAATTTTATTTCTAGGGAAGTGTTACATGCATTTCCTTAACATAAATTGGAATCTAATATTCCCTTCCTTCATATCAATAATTGCACCAATCGTTCTAAGGAAAGGTCTACCAAGAATAATAGGACATGAAGGATTGCAATCTATATCAAGAACAATGAAATATACGGGCACATAGTTCCTATTTGCAACAATAAGAACATCATTAATTCTTCCCATAGGTTTCTTAATAGTGGAATCCGCAAGGTGCAAGTTTAAAGAACAATCATCAAAATCACGGAAACCTAGCAAATCACACGAAGTTTTTGGAATCGTGAAAACACTAGCACCCAAATCACACAAAGCATAGCACTCATGATGTGGCGACCCGACCTGAATGGATCAAGCGCTCTGTGCTCAGGTGTCATCCCTGGATCAGTAATGCTGACACCACACAGTACATCGAAGGATTTATAGCAGAGTGGCAATCACACACTTATTACATCGTTGTCTCAAAAGAGAACTTATTACAATAAGTATGGCTTAAGGCCATCTAATGAAGATAACAGCGGAAGACTCGGAAGATAAATGGGTCCATCAACTCCAACGGCATCACTGAGTATAGGACCACGACCTAAGAGCACCTTACTCGTCGTCTGAAAAGTCTACAACATGAGAAGTTGCAGCCCGAAAACGGGTCAGCACATGGAATATGCTGGCAAAGTAACACATAGAGAGTAATGGAATGAAACAGCTATACTATATGCATATATGGCTGGCGGAAAGCTCTATGGTTACAGTTTTGCGTAAAGCCAGTTTTTCCCTACTGCAAAGGAATAAATTTATTTAACTATCATGGTGGTTGTGAAACATCGGGAATGGTTGACAGCATTCCGATCCCAATTAAGTGAACAATTAAAACCCAACAACTTTAATTAGAAGTAACATGTTGAGATTCACATGATATTCAAGTACTAGATACTCAAGATGTCCATAACCGGGGACACGGCTAATCATGATTAGTTTGTACACTCTGCAGAGGTTTGCGCACTTTTCCCCACAAGACTCGATCGCCTCTGTTTGGTTTCCCGCACTACATGGTGTTTGAGAAGACGGATGACCGAGACATAGTCTTTCAGAAGCGCTAGCACCTTACGATCGGGTAGACCGGTACACCTACATCCCCTACATCTGCTAGTCCACCACTGTAAGAGTTCGCACAACTTAGTCAACTATGCCAGAGCCCATAATGGCTTGTGACTGCACACGGAAGTTTCTAGCATGAAAGATCTTATGATCCCTTTGAGCCTAGGTGGCGGTCCCAAAAAAAACAGGCAAGTCCTGATAGACATCAGGTGCCTCAATCCACCCAGATGTGTGTTTAAGTTGCCACCTTAGATAAACCATTAAAATTATCAACTCACATCTGTCATGGATATCACTCACCCAATCCACGTCTACTAGCATAGCATGGCATAATAAGCAAACGTAGAAGTAACTCCCAAAGGTTTCATAAAGAAAACAGGTGATAGGTACTACCTCATCTACTTCCCAACCCACAATTTAATTAGATCCTAATCATGCAATGTGAGAGGATTGATCTAATGCAATAAAACATGGGTTGTAGAAAAGGTATGATCAAAGTGTTACTTGCCTTGCTGATGATCCGCGAGTCCTAGGGTTTCGAAGTAACAGGCGGCGCAATCCGGGTGATCTATCGCAGACAAACAACAAGCACACAATAAGTACTCATCTAATGCACAGGTAAAACTCGAACAAGAGATCGAACCAGAAAGTTCAACTTAAGAACTCCGGTTGCAAAGAAAGAACGAACCGAACAAAGAAACGGAAAACAAACGGCGGAAGAAAACAACTCGGTTCTAGCAAGTTGAAACTAGGTCAAATTTTATTGGGGCAAAAACTTGTTTAAGTTGATTAGACGGAATGGCGGTTTCGAAACGAAACTCTAGGCGCTTGAATCGCCTGATTCCGATAAACGAGCGAGAAGATAAACTAGAACGAAGATCGGATCTGAGATCGCGATCGCGGAATAAATCCGACGAGAAGAAAAGAAGAATGGTTAAACGAATGGACGTTCGTTAACCTAGAAGAATCCGGTGATCACGTTCGTTAGGAAGAACGGTCCGGTGAACGGTCCAAAGGCAACTAAATCGGAAAAGAAAACGAATCCGATCTAGGGTTTCGTAGAAGAAAACCGAAACGAAAAACCGATCTAGAAAACGAATCAGAAGAGAAGAAAAGAATCGGAATGATTAGAAGAAAACGATCCGAGGAAAAGAGACGCGGGGCAACCTCCGGCGAGGTCTCCAGCGAGGGGCTCCGGCGGCGTGGCGTAGGGCGGCGGCGGCGTGGGCAAGGTGCGGCGGCGGCGCTAGGGCACAAGGGCGGCGGCGCGGGTGTGGGGTGGCGCGGCGGCGGTGTAGGGCGCGGGGTGGGGTGCGGTGGAGGGCTTGGGGTTTGATTTGATGGGTTTAGAGGGGGGGTGTTGGGGTATTTATATTGGGGAGGGGAGGAGAAAACTTGGGGTAGGGGACAAGAAATAGAGTAGGAAAAGGAAAACGAAACAAAGGAAAGGGGGCTAAGAATCCTACTAGGATTCGGCCTAGAAGGATTCCTCCTGGGAATCGGTAGTGGAGGCGGTGGCTGGCGCCTGCCTAGCACTGGCGCGCGCGACGGGGAGGCTGGGGCCTGGCCGGCTGGCTGGGCCTTGGCCCGGCTGGCCTGCTGGAGTTCCCTTTTTTTTTAAACGGTTTCGCGCGCAGAAAAACACAGAAAATAAAATCTAAACGGGCTCCAAAATTTCTAAAGTAAATTTTCCCCGACTCCTAAAAATGAGTCGAACAAAATAAACTTTACTCCGGACCTAGAATGCAATTTTTGAAAACACGCATTTTTCCCTATCCAAATAAAATGCGAATAAACTCCGGCAAACAAAATTGATCTATTTATTAAATCTTCATTTTTCCTAACTTTTGGGAAAGTCATATTATTCCCTCTCTTATGTTTGATATAGGAAAATAATTGAAGATGAAATAAATAAATCAAATGATCCTCTTTTCAAATTCAAGAAAACTCTCAAATATGAAAATAACGAAATCTCCAACTCTCTCCGAAGGTCCTTGAGTTGCGTGAAATTTCTAGGATCAACCAAAATGCAAGAAAATATGATATGCATGATGATCTAGTGTATAACATTCCAAATTGCAAATTTGGGATGTTACACATGATCTTTAATTTTAATTTTTATTGTAGGTTCCCACTCATCATAAAGTTTTCTAGGGATAGAAACTTCCAAGTCAAGTTTTTCTTCATAAGATTGCATCAAAGCATCAACGATATATTTAGTAAAAGCTTTATTTTGACTATAAGCATGAGGAGAATTTAGCACGAATTGCAACAAGGAAATACAATCTATCAAAGAGCAATTATCATAATTAAATTCCTTGAAATCCAAAATAGTGGGTTCATTGATATTTCAAGTTTTAACCTCTTCAATCCCACTTTTAACAATTTTTGCATCAAGATCTAAAAACTCTGAATTTTTGGATTGCCTTCTAGGTAAAGGTGGCTCATCTTCAGTCTCATCATTATCAAGAGTCATATTGCAAAACAAAGATTTAATAGGAGACACATCAATAACTTTTAGATCTTCATCTTTACTATCATGAAAACTAGAAGAACACGCTTTCACAAAGCAATCTTTCTTAGCACGCATCCTAGCGGTTCTTTCTTTGCACTCATCAATGGAAATTCTCATGGCTTTGAGAGACTCATTGATATCATGCTTAGGTGGAAGATATCTAAGTTTCAAAGAATCAACATCAAGAGAAATCCTATCAACATTCCTAGCCAACTCATCAATCTTAAGCAATTTCTCTTCAATCAAAGCATTGAAACTCTTTTGCGAAGTAATAAATTCTTTAATACTAGATTCAAAATCAGAGGGAATCTTATTATAATTTCCATAGGAATTGTTGTAGTAATTACCATAATTATTAGAGGAATTACTAGGAAACGGCCTAGAATTAAATTACCTCTATACGCGTTGTTACCAAAATTGTTCCTACCAACAAAATTCACATCCATAGATTCATTATTATTCTCAATCAAGGTAGACAAAGGCATATCATTAGGATAAGTAGGAGCACTCTTATTAGCAAATAATTTCATAAGTTCATCCATCTTTCCACTCAAAACATTAATCTCTTCAATAGCATGCACTTTTTTATTAGTAGATCTTTCGGTGTGCCATTGAGAATAATTAACCATAATATTATCTAGGAGTTTAGTAGCTTCTCCTAAAGTGATTTTCATAGAAGTGCCTCCCGCGGCCGAATCTAAAATATTTCTAGAAGCAAAATTCAATCCGGCATAAAAGTTTTGTATAATCATCCAAAGATTCAAACCATGTGTAGGGCAATTACGTATCATTAATTTCATCCTCTCCGAAGATTGTGCAACATGTTCATGATCAAGTTGCTTAAAATTCATAATATCGTTTCTAAGAGAGATGATCTTAGCGGGAGGAAAATACTTAGAGATAAAACCATCTTTGCACTTACTCCATGAATCAATACTATTTTTAGGCAAAGACGAAAACCAAGCTTTAGCACGATCTCTAAGCGAAAACGGAAATAGCTTCAATTTAATAATATCATTATCAACATCTTTGTTCTTTTGCATATCACACAAATCAACAAAGTTGTTTAGATGGGTAGCGGCATCTTCACTAGAAAGGCCAGCGAATTGATCTTTCATGACAAGATTCAACAAAGCAGCATTAATTTCACAAGATTCAGCATCGGTAAGAGGAGCAGTCGAAGTGCTAAGAAAATCATTATTGTTGGTATTGGCAAAGTCACACAATTTAGTATTATCTTGAACCATCGTGACAAGCAAGCAATCCAACACACAAGCAAACAAGAAACGGGCAAAAGAGGCAAATAGGGAAAGAGAAGGGAAAATAGAGAGAGGGCGAATAAAACAGCAAGGGTGAAGTGGGGGAGAGGAAAACGAGAGGCAAATGGCAAATAATGTAATGCGAGGGATAAGAGTTTGTGATGGGTACTTGGTATGTCTTGACTTAGCAACGGCGCCTGAAATGACTCATTATTGGGAGTCAAATCTTGACTTGGCGCGAATCTCCCCGGCAATGGCGCCAGAAATCCTTCTTGCTACCTCTTGAGCACTGCGTTGGTTTTCCCTTGAAGAGGAAAGGGTGATGCAGCAAAGTAGCGTAAGTATTTACCTCGGTTTTTGAGAAGCAAGGTATCAATCCAGTAGGAGATCACGCTCAAGTCCCACGCACCTACACAAACAAATAAGAACCTCGCAACCAACGCGATAAAGGGGTTGTCAAGCCCTTCACGGTCACTTACGAGAGTGAGATCTGATAGATATGATAAGATAATATTTTTGGTATTTTTATGATAAAGAGAAATAAAGATGCAAAGTAAAATAAATGGCAAAGGAAATAACTAAGTGTTGGAAGATTAATATGATGGAAGATAGACCCGGGGGCCATAGGTTTCACTAGTGGCTTCTCTCAAGAGCATAAGTATTACGGTGGGTAAACGAATTACTGTCGAGCAATTGATAGAATTGAGCATAGTTATGAGAATATCTAGGTATCATCATGTATATAGGCATCACGTCCGCGACAAGTAGACCCAAATGATTCTGCATCTACTACTATTACTCCACACATCGACCGCTATCCATCATGCATCTAGAGTATTAAGTTCATAAGAACAAAGTAATGCTTTAAGGAAGATGACATGATGTAGAGAGACAAACTCATGCGATATGATATAAACCCCATCTTTTTATCCTCGATGGCAACAATACAATATGTGTTGGTTTCCTTTCTGTCATTGGGATCAAGCACCGCAAGATTGAACCCAAAGCTAAGCACTTCTCCCATTGCAAGAAAGATCAATCTAGTAGGCCAAACCAAACTGATAATTTGAAGAGACTTGCAAAGATAAACCAATCATACATAAAAGAATTCAGAGGAGAATCCAATATTGTTCATAGATAATCTGGATCATAAACCCACAATTCATCGGATCTCGACAAACACACCGCAAAAGAAGATTACATCAAATAGATCTCCAAGAAGATCGGGGAGAACTTTGTATTGAGATCCAAAGAGAGAGAAGAATCCATCTAGCTAATAACTATGGACCCGTAGGTCTGAAGTAAACTACTCACACATCACCGGATAGGCCATGGAGTTGATGTAGAGGCCCTCCCTGATCAATGCCCCCTCCGACGGAGCTCCGAAAAAGGCCCCAAGATGGGATCTCTTGGGTACATAAGGTTGCGGCGGTGGAATTAGGTTTTCGTGGTGCTCCTAGATGTTTGAGGGTATGTGGATATATATAGGAGGAAGAAGTACGCTGGTGGAGCAACGGAGGGCCCACGAGGGTGGAGGGCGCGCCCAGGGGGTAGGCGCCCCCCTGCCTCATGCCTTCCTCCGTTGTTTCTTGATGCACACTCCAAGTCTCCTGGATCACGTTTGTTGAGAAAATCACGTTCCCGAAGGTTTCATTCCGTTTGGACTCCGTTTGATATTCCTTTTCTTCGAAACCCTAAAATAGGCAAAAAAAACAGCAATTTGGGCTGGGCCTCCGGTTAATAGGTTAGTCCCAAAAATGATATAAAAGTGTAAAATAAAGCCCATTGACATCCAAAATAGATAATATAATAGCATGGAGCAATCAAAAATTATAGATACGTTGGAGACGTATCACCAGTCCCATGCTTAAATTAAAATAATTGCAAACAAAACTCCCCCAGGATTGTTATTAGTTGGAGGCACCCGTTGTTTCGGACAAGCCATGGATTGATGTTTGTTGGTGGTAGGTGGAGCATAAACTTTACCATTCTGCTTGGGAACCGCCTATAATGTGTGTAGCATGGAAGATATCGAGATCTCTTGGTTGTTATGTTGACAATGAAAGTATACCACTCAAAATATTATTTATCTCTATTTCAAAATCAAACTCTGGCACCTCTACAAATCCATGCTTCCCTCTGAGAAGGGCCTATCTATTTACTTTTATGTTGAGTCACCATCCTCTTATTAAAAAGCACTAGTTAGAGAGCATCGTTGTCATTTGCATGCATTACTATTAGTTTACATTGAGTATGACTATGACTGGATCTCTTTTACCATGAATTACAATGTTTAGTCAGTCCTTGATCTTCACAGGTGCTCTGCATTTATGTTCTGCGGTCTCAGAAAGGGCTAGCGAGATACCATCTTGTTATATCATATTATGGTAGTTTTGAGAAAGTGTTGTCATCTAAAATTTACTATTATTGCTCGCTAGTTGATTATGCCATTGATATGAGTAAACATGAGACCTAAATGTTATTGTGAATATGGTTAGTTCATAATCTTTGCTGAAAACTTGAATGTTGGCTTTACATATTTACAACAACAAGATCAAACAGAGTTTGTAAAAGTTTTTCTTTATCACTTACAGTTTGTCAACTGCATTGCTCGAGGACAAGCAAAGGTTTAAGCTTGGGGGAGTTGATACGTCTCCATCGTATCTACTTTTCCAAACACTTTTGACCTTGTTTTGGACTCTAACTTGCATGATTTGAATGGAACTAACCCGGACTGACGCTGTTTTCAACAGAATTGCCATGGTGTTATTTTTGTGCAGAAATAAAAGTTCTCGGAATGACCTGAAACTTCACGGAGAATATTTTTGGAATATATAAAAAATACTCACAAAAGAATCAACGTCAGGGGGACCACACCCTGTCCACGAGGGTGGGGTCCCCCCCCCGAGGCATGCCCCCTGTCTCGTGAGCCCCCTGAGGCTCCACCGACCTCAACTCTAACTCTATATATTCACGTTCGGGGAGAACAAAAATCAGAGAGAAAGATTTATCATGTTTTATGATACGGAGCCGCCGCCAAGCCCTAATCTCTCTCGGGAGGGCTGATCTAGAGTCCGTTTGGGGCTCCGGAGAGGGGAATCCGTCGCCATCGTCATCATCAACCTTCCTCCATCACCAATTTCATGATGCTCACTACCGTGCGTGAGTAATTCCATCGTAGGCTTGTTGGACGGTGATGGGTTGGATGAGATTTATCATGTAATCGAGTTAGTTTTGTTAGGGTTTGATCCCTAGTATCCATTATGTTCTGAGATTGATGTTGTTATGACTTTGCTATTCTTAATGCTTGTCACTAGGGCCCGAGTGCCATGATTTCAGATCTGAACCTATTATATGAATATATGTGAGTTCTTGATCCTATTTTGCAAGTCAATAGTCACCTACTATGTGTTATGATCCGGTAACCCGGAAGTGTCAATAATCGGGACCACTCCCGGTGATGACCATAGTTTGAGGAGTTCATGTATTCACTAAGTGTTAATGCTTTGGTCCGGTACTCTATTAAAAGGAGGCCTTAATATCCCTTAGTTTCCAATAGGACCCCGCTGCCACAGGAGGGTAGGACAAAAGATGTCATGCAAGTTCTTTTCCATAAGCATGTATGACTATATTCGGAATACATGCCTACATTACATTGATGAACTGGAGCTAGTTCTGTGTCACCCTATGTTATAACTGTTGCATGAGGAATCGCATCCGACATAATTATCCATCACTGATCCAATGCCTACGAGCTTTTCACATATTGATCTTTGCTTAGTTACTTTATCGTTGCCTCTGTTACAATCACTACAAAATTGTTGCTGTTACTTTTGCCACTGTTACCATTACTTCCATATTACTTTGCTACTAAATACTTTGCTGCAGATATTAAGTCTTTCGGGTGCAGTTGAATTGACAACTCAACTATTAATACTTGAGAATATTCTTTGGCTCCCCTTGTGTCGAATCAATAAATTTGGGTTGAATACTCTACCCTCGAAAACTGTTGTGATCCCCTATACTTGTGGGTTATCATCATACACGTGTCCCGCAATCCATGCCAATGCTTCCCGTGGTAGGAGCTAGGATCCTACCTAGTCTAGGGCGTAGGTTGTACGGGAAGGGGAAGGTTGACGGAGATGCGATCGCGGCTGCCGGCGGCGGGGTGCCGTGGCGCGATGAAGAAGAGGCAGCGGCGGCACAAGAGGCGGCTAGGGTTAGGTCTCTCGGCTCCCTTCGGGAAGCCGAGAAAATAATGATTGCATCTTGCTTGATTAGATTTATACATCTCCTCTCCTTATATAGAGAGGTTTACTTGACTCCTAAGCAAACGATCCTAATAATGATAAGATAATTGGGCTAAGCCCCTAATAATGATAAGATAACTTGGGCCACAACCCACTGGGCTAAACCCCAAATATGTCGGTCATAGCACTTCTCCCCGCCTGCACAAACAGCTCATCCTCGAGCTGTAAGGTGGGGAAGTGCTTGTTGAACTCCTCGAGGTGATCAACCAGCGTCAAACACCTTCGCGACAGCTGGGGCGGCCAGGCCGGCGGCGACGGCGTCCTCCGAAATGTAGTCTGCAGCCTCCAGGTAGAACAGTCACGGGCAGACATGGCCGGGCGTGTAGGGCTCATCGCAGTTGAAGCACAACCCTTGGCGGCAATGCTCGAGTAGCTCGGCCGAGGTGAGCCAGTGGAACAGGCACGCCGCGGTCGTGGTGAGGGGGTGCCGCGGAAGCTTGAGCAAGCCGACCCTACGTGGGAACATCCGGTCAGGGTAGCGAACCAGCGTCCCGGGACGGTGATTCCTGCTGGATGGCCACCGCGCGGCGCTCGAACGCGCGGGCGTAGTACATGGCCATCTGGAGATCCTAGAGTCCCCGAAGCTCCACTTCCACGCGGATGTGATCCGGAAGTCCACCGACGAAGAGGTCGGCCCGCTGCTGCGCCATCACGCCCGATGCGTGGCATGCCAGGGCCTGGAAACAGTCAGCGAAGTTCTGAACCGTGGAGGTGAAGGGAAGGCGGCCTAGCTTTGCCAGGCGGCTCCCGCGGATCGGTGGCCCAAAACGAAGGAGGCGGAGCTCGCGGAAGCGCTCCCAAGGGGGCATGATGCCCTCGTCCTGCTCAAGGGCGTAGTACCAGGTATGTGCCACGCCATGGAGGTGGTAAGAGGCGAGCCAGGTATGCTCCGAGGCGAGGGTGTGCTGCCCGCGAAAGAACTGCTCGCACTAGTTGAGCCAGTTGAGGGGGTCCTCCGTGCCGTCATAAGTGGCGAAGTCCAGTTTGGCAAACCGCGGCAGTGTCTGAGTCGGAGCGCCCTGGCCGACTGGCTTGGAGGTGCGACGCAACGAGGATTGGGGCGCCCGGTCAGCATGGCCGCGGCCCGTGGAGTGCCCTGCCGAGCCGGAGGGATCGCCGAACTACAGAGTGGGTGTCGGCGGGTCTCCAGCCGACGTGTAGACGGGTGGCGGCGATGATCCGGTCAGCCAGGCTGGTATTGGGGACGGTGACGGCAGGAAGCGCACTGGCTGGATCGGTATGCCTCCCTGCGTGGGTGACCCGAGCCCCGTGCTGGGCGGGGGCGGGGCCGGCAGCTGCGGCGGTACAGACCCAGGTGGCGTGGGGGCACAGCGAGGGCCGGGGCCAGCCACTGTGGCCATTGAGGCGTGGCAGTGGGCAGCGGTGGGGCCGGCAGCTGGGGCTGCGGCTGCCCGGACCCAGGAGGCGTCGAGGGCACAGCGAGGGCTGGGGCCGGCCACTGTGGCCATTGAGGCGCGGCAGCGGGCGGCGGTGGGGCCGGCAGCTGGGGCTGCGGCTGCCCGGACCCGGGAGGCATCGGGGGCGCGCCTATCGCCGGTGCCGGCCACTGCAGCCTGTGGGGGGCGATGGCGGGCGGCAGCTAACCGGGCCAGTGGTGGTGTAGAGGCCCAATCGGCGTCGTGGTGGCCGCGTACCAGGGCAGGGCAGGTGGCTCGGTCGCGGTAGCCGGCTGCAAGGGTCGGCGGCTGCCCGTAGGGCCCGACCAGGTAGAGGCGTATACCCTGGACGGTGGTGATGAGGTTGTTGCGGACCCCGGTCATCTCCGCCGGCGAGTAGATGGCGACGGGCGGCGCAGTGGAGGGCGGCGGCGTCTGGCCGGTGGAGGCACCGGTGGTGGAGTCCAGCGGTGCGGTGGGGAGAGCCAGCGGCGCGGTGGAGAGAGGCAGTGGCGCGGTGGTGACGGGCAGCGGCGGGTTGGGTGGTGGTGCAGACATGATCAGAACCGAGCTACCTGATACCAAATTGGTAGGAGCTAGGATCCTACCTGGTCTAGGGCGTAGGTTGTATGGGAAGGGGAAGGTTGGACGGAGATGCGATCGCGGCTGCCGGCGGCGGGGTGCCGTGGCACAATGAAGAAGAGGCAGCGGCGGCACAAGAGGCGGCTAGGGTTAGGTCTCCCAGCTCCCTTTGGGAAGCCGGGCAAATAATGATTGCTTCTTGGTTGATTAGATTGATACATCTCCTCTCCTTATATATAGAGGTTTACTTGACTCCTAAGCAAATGATCCTAATAATGATAAGATAATTGGGCTAAGCCCCTAATAATGATAAGATAACTTGGGCCACAACCCACTGGGCTAAAACCCTAATATGCCAGTCATAACATCCCGCCTCTTCCCTCATTGGTTTCCCACCACCAAGTAGTGCCTTGTTCCATATGACCCAGGCGGCAATGCACCATAATTACAATGTGCATAGATCCAGTCCAAACTCATCTACCATTAGTTATTCGAAGCATTCCAGGCAACCAAAGCTTCGACGTAGACCCCTTCCTGTGTTACATCTTCAATGAGGAGAACGAGCCGGAGCAGGTCGAAGGGTGCTATGTTGATCATGGAGTCCGAGAAGACCATCACCGGAAGGCCGCATGCTCAACCTTTTAGTCTATTTTTATTATAATTGTATCACATATCGACATTTTAAGTCACTAAGCATATGTAGGTCGTGTGTGTTTTGGGCATTTCCACATGTGGCATTTTAAATTGTCCTGAATATTTAAGACAATTATTAACCATTGTCATTGTAAATTTTCCTCAAAGGCGAGCATAGCGCGTGCAGGGACGCAAGAGCGCAGCCCCGCGACCGCCTCAATGGCGAGCAAAGCACATGGACAGTCGTGAGCAGAGCACACCGCAGCTGCCTCAACGACGAGCAGAGCGCGTGGGGGCGCGAGCAAAGCGCACCGCGGCCGCCTCAATGGCGAGCAACCACACCTGCATATTGCAATTTTGGTTAACCTTCTGGCACCCCGTGGGGAGGCACGACGGCCCATCTGTCAGACACGTTGGTGATATCTAGACCGTGTGTGATAGCGGGCAGACACATACACATCCGAGAACGCGGGTGCGCGTACACCATCCGGGAACCGTTTCAGGCTTCGAGCCTAGAACCATCAATAAATTTTGAGTTGGTTTCTCGTCACATTCCAAATTAGCACGTAATAAGTAATTGCAAATATGTCCACACCAATCAAACCTAAATGTGTTCCCACTTAGCACTGGGCTATAAAAACTACCCACTCGAAAATTACTTCATGGTTCCTCTCATCATCACCCAAAAATAGGTCTTTCCTGTCAAGTCCTGCCGCCATGACCGGTAGGGGAGTTTCAGGTCGACATATAACAAGGGAGCAAAGACCAAGGTCGCGGAAGCACTAGAGAGGTCCTGCCGCTACGCGGCAACCGCATCAGAGATGTCCTGGCGCACTGCGGAGCCCTCGAACAAGCTCTCACCGGTGGGCAAGGGCTCTCACAAGCGCACTCGCCACATCGGCGATTGCAATGAGCTAGCGGTGCTCAAGTCCTTGGCCAGCGACGACGACAGTCTCGCTGGCTTAATTAAGTAGCAGGAGCTGGTCGACGGGTTGGTGAAGCTGCTCGAGATTAGTGATGCCTCGGTTGAGAAGGCTACCGGCCTCGTCGTGCAACTCATGGGTGACAATGCAAAGCTCCTCAAGGAGCTTGCCAAGAAGGAGGAGGAGGACGGCGGATGGAAGAAGCTGCATGAGCAGAGCAGTGCCTCGGGGATGACGCTGAAAGCGGTCATCAAGGAACTTATGGGTGACTTGAGGAAGCTCCTCATCGAGCGCGAGCTGCAGGTGGTGGAATCTATGGCTGCTGTCAAGCAAAGTCGTGAGGATTTGAAGAAGGAGCTGGAGGTACTCCTTGCCCGATGATCCATCGAGGAATAGATCCACTACTGCAGGATGCTGCTAACGCGACACTACAATCAGAGACCCTTTGACGAAACTGTGTGTGATGCATTAATCACAAATGGTGATGTAATAAAACCGTCAAAAAAGATACAAAATGTTTGCGATGGCGGAGACATCAAACACGATTCAGATTATAGTTGTGTGTGTGATGCGTGGCATATAGTTCACTCGAAGGAACTATTTGTGATGAGCATAACAACAGAAATGGTCAGACAGATGAAGGTGCATGCGATATACAACATACAGTTCACCTGGATGAACTGTTTGTGATTAGGAAACACAACATAAATGGTCAACTAGATCAAGGTGTGTGCGATATATGGCATACAACTCACTCGGATGAACTATTTTCGATTGGGCAACACAACAGAAATGGTCAGCCAGATCAAGGTGTGTGGGATTGACGGCATACACTTCACATGGATGAATTGTTTGCGATTAGCCACAACAAACACAAATGGTTATACAGATCAAGGTGTGTGCGATTGACGGCATACACTTCACATGGATGAAGTATTTGTGATTAGCCACAACAAACACAAACGGTTAGACAAATCAAGGTGTGTGCGCTACACAGGCACACATTCTAATTAGAAGAAGTGTGCATGATGGTAATAATAAGTGCGCATGGTTGGTGGAACAAGTTGTGTGCTGACATCACCGATTCTGGTGCATCCTATGGTGCAAACGCCACGTACGCATCCGAGAACGCGTGCCCACGTTACGCCATCCGGGAATCGTGTCGCACTTCGAAACTAGAACCGTCAATAAATTTTGAGCTTGTTTCCCGTCACATTCCAAATTACCATGCTATATTTAATTGCAAACCTGTTCACACCGATCAAAACCTGAACGGTTTCCCACTTAGCAGCGTATTACTTAGTTATAAATACTACCTACTCCAAGATGACTACACATTCCTCCTCAATTCATCATAAACAAAAACAAACAAGTCTTTCATTGTCGTTCCCTTGCGTCTGCCATGGCCCGCACGAGTTATGGGTCGAGAAATTACTACCAGGGAGAGACGAGCATGGAAGTGGAAGCACGAGAGATGTCCCGCCACACCGCCATAGCAGCACAGAGGTCCTGCCGTGCCGCCGAAGCAGCATAGAGGTCCAGCTGTGCCATCGAAGCAGCAGACTGGTCCGGCCGTGTCACGGAAGCAGCAGAGATGTCCAGTCGCACCGCGGATGCAGTAGAGAGGTCCTCCCATGTCGTGGTGGCCTGGGAAAATGTCTCGTGGGCAGGCGAGGACTTTCACAGGCACATGCGCGCTATGCTCGATACCTGATGGATCGGATCTCCGGCTAGGCGAAGCTGCAGGACGAGATGAATGCCTCTTTTGATAATGCTACCGGCGTCTTCTGGGGACTAAGGGAGGACAAGGCGAAGCTCCGCACCGAGCACAACCTGGTGAAGGTGAAGATCGACGGAAGGGCGAAGCAGCACGAGGAGACCACTGCCTTGTTGAAGAGAACGAGCGTCATCGTCAAGAAACTTGTAGACGAGAATGGCATGCTCTACATCAAGCGCGAAAGGCTGGTGGAGGAATCTGTGGATGCTACCAAGCAGCGTATTCAGGACATGAAAGAGATCGTCGCTGCTCGCTGTGAGAACTACTCTCTGCGCCCTTCAGTAATGCATCAAGAAAGTAGAGAGTAGCGACCCAGATAATTGTTTGTGTCTTCCTTCTTCTTTTGCCCTTGTGTATTTCGTGCGTTGCCGCATGTGGCATTCTTAATTATCTTCCTAAATATGTAAGACAATTATTATCCACTACCATCGTCCTTATATTTATATCAGTCTTGCTATAAGTCTCAGTCGATGCTATATATGTCTGTCAGATCTTACATCAAGATCTGTGCAAAAATTTCTTTTGAGACTTTCTTTTTTCTCTTTTAAATTTCAGTCGAGTGAGACATAGCCACACCATAAAATAGGGGCTCGGGTGCCATTAATGGAGAAGTTAGGAGAGAGGTGGGCGGCGGATGGAGGTCAAAGGGCTTGACTCCTGATAAGCACGCGCAGGGGTCTGCTCGCACACCTCCCATACTCAAATAGCTACCACGTACGGCGCCTCCTGCTACCTCTTGAGCATTGCGTTGGTTTTCCCTTGAAGAGGAAAGGGTGATGCGGCAAAGTAGCGTAAGTATTTCCCTCAGTTTTTGAGAACCAAGGTATCAATCCAATAGGAGGCTGATGTCTACTACACAACCTTCTTCTTGTAGACGTTGTTGGGCCTCCAAGTGCAGAGGTTTGTAGGACAGTAGCAAATTTCCCTCAAGTGGATGACCTAAGGTTTATCAATCCGTGGGAGGCGTAGGATGAAGATGGTCTCTCTCAAGCAACCATGTAACCAAATAACAAAGAGTCTCTTGTGTCCCCAACACACCCAATACAATGGTAAATTATATAGGTGCACTAGTTCGGCGAAGAGATGGTGATACAAGTGGTATATGGATGGTAGATAAAGGTTTTTGTAATCTGAAAATATAAAAACAGCAAGGTAACTAATGATAAAAGTGAGTACAAACGGTATTGTAATGCGTTGAAACAAGGCCTAGGGGTTCATACTTTCACTAGTGCAAGTTCTCTCAACAATAATAACATAATTGGATCACATAACTATCCCTCAACATGCAACAAAGAGTCACTCCAAAGTCACTAATAGCGGAGAACAAACGAAGAGATTATGGTAGGGTACGAAACCACCTCAAAGTTATTCTTTCCAATCAATCCGTTGGGCTATTCCTATAGGTGTCACAAACAGCCCTAGAGTTCGTACTAGAATACACCTTAAGACACGAATCAACCAAAACCCTAATGTCACCTAGATACTCCAATGTCACCTCAAGTATCTGTGGGTATGATTATAGATATGCATCACACAATCTCAGATTCATCTATTCAACCAACACATAGAACCTCAAAGAGTGCCCAAAGTTCCTACCGGAGAATCACGACAAAAACGTGTGCCAACCCCTATGCATAGGTTCATGGGCGAAACCCGCAAGTTGATCACCAAAACATACATCAAGTGAATCACGTGATATCCCATTGTCACCACAGATACGCACGGCAAGACATACATCAAGTGTTCTCAAATCTTTAAAGACTCAATCTGATAAGATAACTTCAAAGGGGAAACTCAATCCAGTACAAGAGAGTAGAGGGGCAGAAACATCATAAGATCCAACTATAATAGCAAAGCTCGCAATACATCAAGATCGTGCCAAATCAAGAACACAAGAGAGAGAGAGAGAGAGAGAGAGAGATCAAACACATAGCTACTGGTACATACCCTCAGCCCCGAGGGAGAACTACTCCCTCCTCGTCATGAGAGCACCAGGATGATGAAGATGGCCATCGGAGAGGGTTCCCCCCTTCGGCAGGGTGCCGGAACGGGTCTAGATTGGTTTTTGGTGTCTACAGAGGCTTCTGACGGCCGAACTCCCGATCTATTGTGCTCCCCGATCGTTTTAGGGTATATGGGTATATATAGGAGGAAGAAGTACGCCAGGTGAGCCACAAGGGGCCCACGAGGGTGGAGGGCGCGCCCCCCTACCTCGTGGCTCCCTCGTTTCTTTCCTGACATGCACTCCAAGTCTATCAGGTTGCTTTCCTTCCAAAAATAACTTCTCCAAAAGGTTTCATTCCGTTTCGACTCCGTTTGATATTCCTTTTCTTCGAAACACTGAAACAAGGGGAAAAACAGGAACTGGCACTGGGCTCTGGGTCAATAGGTTAGTCCCAAAAATAATATAAAAGTGGATAATAAAGCCCAATAATGTCCAAAACAGAAGATAATATAGCATGGAGCAATCAAAAATTATAGATACGTTGGAGACATATCAGCATCCCCAAGCTTAATTCCTGCTCGTCCTCGAGTAGGTAAATGATAAAAACAGAATTTTTGATGCGGAGTGCTACTTGGCATAATTTCAATGTAATTCTTCTTAATTGTGGTATGAATGTTCAGATCCGAAAGATTCAAGATAAAAGTTCATAGTGACATAAAAATAATAATACTTCAAGCATACTAACTAAGCAATCATGTCTTCTCAAAATAACATGGCCAAAGAAAGTTCATCCCTACAAAATCATATAGTTTGGTCATGCTCCATTTTTGTCACACAAGAATGCTCTCATAATGCACAACCCCGATGACAAGCCAAGCAATTGTTTCATACTTTAGTAATCTCAAACTTTATAAGCCTTCACGCAATACATGAGCGCGAGCCATGGATATAGCACTATGGGTGGAATAGAATATGATGATGGGGGTTATGTGGAGAAGGCAAAAAGGAGAAAGCCTCACATCAACGAGGCTAATCAATGAGCTATGGAGATGCCCATCGATTGATGTTAATGCAAGGAGTAGGGATTGCCATGCAACGGATGCACTAGAGCTATAAATGTATGAAAGCTCAACAAAATAAACTAAGTGGGTGTGCATCCAACTTGCTTGCTCATGAAGACCTAGGGCACTTGAGGAGGCCCATTGTTGGAATATACAAGCCAAGTTCTATAATGAAAAATTCCCACTAGTATATGAAAGTGACAAAACAAGAGACTCTCTATCATGAGGATTATGGTGCTACTTTGAAGCACAAGTGTGGCAAAGGATAGTAACATTGTCCCTTCTCTCTTTTTCTCTCATTTTTTGGGGGGGTTTATCTTTTTTTATGGCCTTTCTCTTTTTTGGGGCCTTCTCTTTTTTTTATTCCTCACTTGGGACAATGCTCTAGAAAATGATGATCATCACACTTCTATTTATTTACAACTCAATGATTACAACTCGATACTAGAACAAAGTATGACTCTATATGAATGCCTCCGGCAGTGTACCGGGATTGCGATGAATCAAGAGTTACATGTATGAAAAATTATGAACGGTGGCTTTGCCACAAATACGATGTCAACTACATGATCATGCAAAGCAATATGACAATGATGATGCGTGTCATAATAAACGGGACGGTGGAAAGTTGCATGGCAATATATCTCGGAATGGCTATGTAAATGCCATGATAGGTAGGTATGGTGGCTGTTTTGAGGAAGATATAAGGAGGTTTATGTGTGAAAGAGCGTATCATATCACGGGGTTTGGATGCACCGGCGAAGTTTGCACCAACTCTCAATGTGAGAAAGGGCAATGCACGGTACCGAATAGGCTAGCAATGATGGAAGGGTGAGAGTGTGTATAATCTATGGACTCAACATTAGTCATAAAGAACTCACATACTTATTGCAAAAATCTACAAGTCATCAAAAACCAAGAACTACGCGCATGCTCCTAGGGGGATAGATTGGTAGGAAAAGACCATCGCTCGTCCCCGACCGCCACTCATAAGGAAGACAATCAAATAACACCTCATGTTTCAAATTTGTTACACAACGTTTACCATACGTGCATGCTACTGGACTTGCAGACTTCAACACAAGTATTTCTCAAATTCACAACTACCCAACTAGCATGACTCTAATATCACCATCTTCATATCTCAAAACAATCATCAAGTATCAAACTTCTCATAGTATTCAATGCACTTTATATGAAAGTTCTTATTATATCCCTCTTGGATGCCCATCATATTACGACTAATTTCATAACCAAAGAAAATTACCATGCTATTCTGAAGACTCCCAAAATAATATAAGTGAAGCATAAGAGTTCATCTATTTCTATAAAATAAAACCACCACCATGCTCTAAAAAGATGTAAGTGAAGCACTAGAGCAACAACAAACTACTCTGAAAGATATAAGTGAAGATCAATGAGTAGTCGAATAATTATGCAACTATGTGAGGACTCTCTAACATTTAATAATTTCATATCTTGGTATTTTATTCAAACAGAAAGCAAAACAAAAGTAAATAAATTGACGCTCCAAGCAAAACACATATCATGTAGTGAATAAAAATATAGCTCCAAGTAAAGTTACCGATGAACGAAGACGAAAGAGGGGATGCCTTCCGGGGCATCCCCAAGCTTAGGCTTTTGGTTGTCCTTGAATATTACCTTGGGGTGCCTTGGGTATCCCCAAGCTTAGGCTCTTGCCACTCCTTATTCCATAGTCCATCGAATCTTTACCCAAAACTTGAAAACTTCACAACACAAAACTTAACAGAAAAATCGTAAGCTCCGTTAGTATAAGAAAATAAATCACCACTTAGGTACTGTAGAGAACTCATTATAAATTCATATTGGTGTAATATCTACTGTATTCCAACTTATCTATGGTTCATACCCTCCGATACTACTCATAGATTCATCAAAATAAGCAAACAACACATAGAAAACAGAATCTGTAAAAAAACAGAACAATCTGTAGTAATCTGGATCAAACGTAAACTTCTGGAACCCCAAAAATTCTAAAATAAATTTCTGGACGTGATAAATTTATCTATTAATCATCTTCAAAAATAATTAACTAAATATCACTCTCCAATAAAAAAATGGAAGCAATTCTTGTGAGCGCTAAAGTTCCTGTTTTTTACAGTAAGATCGACAAGACTTTCCCCAAGTCTTCCCAATGGTTCTACTTGGCACAAACACTAATTAAAACATAAAAACTCAATCATAACAGAGGATAGATGATTAATTTATTACTAAACAGGAACAAAAATCAAGGAACAAAAATAAAGTTGGGTTGCCTCCCAACAAGCGCTATCGTTTAACGCCCCTAGCTAGGCATGATGATTTCAATGATGCTCACATAAAGGATAAGAATTGAAACATAAAGAGAGCATCATGAAGAATATGAATAGCACATTTAAGTCTAACCCTCTTCCTATGCATAGGGATTTTGTGAGCAAACAACTTACGGGAACAATAATCAACTAGCATAGGAGGGCAAAACAGGCATAACTTCAAAACTTTAAGCACATAGAGAGGAAACTTGATATTATTGCAATTCCTACAAGCATATGTTCCTCCCTCATAGTAATTTTCAGTAGCATCATGAATGAATTCAACAATATAACCAGCACCTAAAGCATTGTTTTCATGATCTACAAGCATAGAAATTTTATTACTCTCCACATAAGCAAAATTCTTCTCATTCGGAATAGGGGGAGTATCATAAGAGACTCGAATACTATAAATTGTTTCCACATTAAAAGAGTAATGTTCAGAGAAAGGGTAATCATGACAAGTTTTATAAATATAATCATCACTACTTTTTATAGCATATGTATCATCACAATAATTATCATAAGTAGCAACTTTGTTCTCATCATAATCGATTGAAACCTCTTCCAAGCTAGTGGAATCAACACTAAATAAAGTCATGACATCTCCAAATCCACTTTCATCAATATAATCATCATAAGTAGGAGGCATTCTATCATCATTATAAGTTTGCATATCAAAACTTGGGAGACGAAAAATATCATCTTCATTAAACGTAGCATCCCCAAGCTTGGGACAAACATTAATTATAGCAAATATATTCTCAAAAACATCATCTTCTTCAAACATAGCATTCCCAAGCTTGGGCCTTTTCATATCATAAGCATAATCACTCTCATCATCAATAGTATGGATAGCACCAATAGTATAGCAATTATCATATTCTTCCAAGCAAGTGCCAAAAAGATTTTCAAGATCATAAGAAGTATCATTATCTTCCACAATTATATTTTCATGAGGCACAATAGTAATAGGAGCAACATTATTTGGGGGAGATATCTTTTTACCTCTCTTCCTTTTTCTTTTCTTCTTCTTCACCACATCATGTGTGGGTTCAATCCTCTTTTTGGAGCTCCTTATTAATGAGATTGGTTGAATAGGAGACTCCTCCTTGTTGCCTGATTCATCATAAGAAATAATAGGAGGATATTGGGAAGTCTCTTCCCTTTCATTAGTATTCTCTTCATCTTCTATTTGTTTCCTTTTCTTTATGTAATTGGCAATATAAGTATTTTCAATACAATTCACCACACAATACATATAAATTTCCTCTAGATCAAAATGAAGAACTCTATCAAGGGCAAATTCTAGAATATCCTTAGTTATACGTTTCATTTCTTCATAACCCAAGAGCAAACTAAGTTCATTATGATGTGCACGGGAAATAAAGTCATCACAATTTTTGGATACGATATGATCATGAAACAATTTGCATTGGGTACTGAAATGATCATGTTCATTGCAAAGTTCACAAGTACGGCTAAGAAAATTTAAATTTTCAGCACAAACTTCTAGCCTTTCTTGCAACCATTTAGTTTCTAAATGCTTATGCCTCTTGCAATATCTATCTTCCCTATTTGGTGTGTACTTGCAAACCCAGTGCACTCCACAAAAATTGACATGTTTATAGGAGACATTTTCATCATAACTAGTGCAATCATCATTAGTACTATGGATATTCAAGGAGTTCATACTAACCACATTGCAATCATGCTCATCATTCAAAGATTTAGTGCCAAACATTTTAATGTATTCTTCTTCTAACACTTTGGCACAATTTTCCTTTCCATCATACTCACGAAAGATATTAAAAAGATGAAGCGTATGAGGCAAACTTAATTCCATATTTTTTTGTAGTTTTCCTTTATAAACTAAACTAGTGCTAAAACAAGAAACAAAAAGATTCTATTGCAAGATCTAAAGATATACCTTCAAGCACTCACCTCCTCGGCAACGGCGCCAGAAAAGAGCTTGATGTCTACTACACAACCTTCTTCTTGTAGACGTTGTTGGGCCTCCAAGTGCAGAGGCTTGTAGGACAGTAGAAAATTTCCCTCAAGTGGATGACCTAAGGTTTATCAATCCGTGGGAGGCGTAGGATGAAGATGGTCTCTCTCAAGCAACCCTGTAACCAAATAACAAAGAGTCTCTTGTGTCCCCAACACACCCAATACAATGGTAAATTGTATAGGTGCACAAGTTCGGCGAAGAGATGGTGATACAAGTGGTATATGGATGGTAGATAAAGGTTTTTGTAATCTGAAAATATAAAAACAGCAAGGTAACTAATGATAAAAGTGAGTACAAACGGTATTGTAATGCGTTGAAACAAGGCCTAGGGTTCATACTTTCACTAGTGCAAGTTCTCTCAACAATAATAACATAATTGGATCACATAACTATCCCTCAACATGCAACAAAGAGTCACTACAAAGTCACTAATAGCGGAGAACAAACGAAGAGATTATGGTAGGGTACGAAACCACCTCAAAGTTATTCTTTCCAATCAATCCGTTGGGCTATTCCTATAGGTGTCACAAACAGCCCTAGAGTTCATACCAGAATAACACCTTAAGACACAAATCAACCAAAACCCTAATGTCACCTAGATACTCCAATGTCACCTCAAGTATCCGTGGGTATGATTATACGATATGCATCACACAATCTCAGATTCATCTATTCAACCAACACATAGAACCTCAAAGAGTGCCCCAAAGTTCCTACCGGAGAATCACGACGAAAACGTGTGCCAACCCCTATGCATAGGTTCATGGGCGGAACCCGCAAGTTGATCACCAAAACATACATCAAGTGAATCACGTGATATCCCATTGTCACCACAGATACGCACGGCAAGACATACATCAAGTGTTCTCAAATCTTTAAAGACTCAATCCGATAAGATAACTTCAAAGGGGAAACTCAATCCATTACAAGAGAGTATAGGGGGAGAAACATCATAAGATCCAACTATAATAGCAAAGCTCGCGATACATCAAGATCGTGCCAAATCAAGAACGAGAGAGAGAGAGAGAGAGAGATCAAACACATAGCTACTGGTACATACCCTCAGCCCCGAGGGACAACTACTCCCTCCTCCTCATGGAGAGCACCGGGATGATGAAGATGGCCACTAGAGAGGGTTCCCCCCTCCGGCAGGGTGCCGGAACGGGTCTAGATTGGTTTTTGGTGGCTACGGAGGCTTCTGGCGGCGGAACTCCTGATCTATTGTGCTCCCCGATCGTTTTAGGGTATATGGGTATATGTAGGAGGAAGAAGTACGTTAGGGGAGCCACGAGGGGCCCACGAGGGTGGAGGGCATGCCCTAGGGGGGTGGGCGTGCCCCCCTACCTCGTGGCTCCCTCGTTTCTTTCCTGACGTGCACTCCAAGTCTATCAGGTTGCTTTCCTTCCTAAAATAACTTCTCCAGAAGGTTTCATTCCGTTTCGACTCCGTTTGATATTCCTTTTCTTCGAAACACTGAAACAAGGGGGAAAACAGGAACTAGCACTAGGCTCTGGGTCAATGGGTTAGTCCCAAAAATAATATAAAAGTGGGTAATAAAGCCCAATAATGTCCAAAACAGAAGATAATATAGCATGGAGCAATCAAAAATTATAGATACGTTGGAGACGTATCAGAGGCTACGCGCGAGTCCCTCGCACCTACACAAAACAAATAAATCCTCGCAACCAACGCGATAAGGGGTTGTCAATCCCTACACGGTCACTTACGAGAGTGAGATCTGGTAGATATGATAAGATAAGATTTTTGGTATTTTTATGATAAAGATGCAAAGTAAAATAAAAGCAAAGTAAAAAAGCAACGGAAATAACTAAGTGTTGGAAGATTAATATGATGAAGATAGACCCGGGGGCCATAGGTTTCACTAGTGGATTCTCTCGAGAGCATAAGTATTCACGGCGGGTAAACAAATTACTGTTGAGCAATTGATAGAATTGAGCATAGTTATGAGAATATCTAGGTATGATCATGTATATAGGCATCACGTATGAGACAAGTAGACCGACTCCTGCCTGCATCTATTACTATTACTCCACACATCGACCGCTATCCAGCATGCATCTAGAGTATTAAGTTCATAAGAACAGAGTAACGCTTTAAGCAAGATGACATGATGTAGAGGGATAAATTCATGCAATATGATAAAAAAACCATCTTGTTATCCTCGATGGCAACAATACAATATGTGCCTTGCGGCCCCTACTGTCGCTGGGAGAGGACACCGCAAGATTGAACCCAAAGCTAAGCACTTCTCCCATTGCAAAAAAGATCAATCTAGTAGGCCAAACCAAACTGATAATTCGAAGAGACTTGCAAAGATAACCAATCATACATAAAAGAATTCAGAAAAGATTCAAATATTTTTCATAGATGAACTTGATCATAAACCCACAATTCATCGGTCTCAACAAACACACCGCAAAAGAAGATTACATCGAATAGATCTCCACAAGAGAGGGGGAGAACTTTGTATTGAGATCCAAAAAGAGAGAAGTAGCCATCTAGCTAATAACTATGGACCCGTAGGTCTGAGGTAAACTACTCACACATCATCGGAGAGGCTGTGGTGTTGATGTAGAAGCCCTCCGTGATCGATGCCCCCTCCGGCGGAGCTTCGGAACAGGCCCCAATATGGGATCTCGTGGATACAGAAAGTTACGGCGGTGGAATTAGGTTTTTGGCTCTGTATCTGATCGTTTGGGGGTACGTAGGTATATATAGGAGGAAGGAGTACGTCGGTGGAGCAACAGGGGGGCCACGAGAGTGGAGGGCGCGCCTGGGGGGGGTAGGCACACCCCCCTACCTCATGGCTTCCGTGTTGGTTGCTTCACGTAGGGTCCAAGTCTCCTGGATCATGTTCGTTCCGAAAATCACATTCCCGAAGGTTTCATTCCGTTTGGACTCCGTTTGATATTCTTTTTATGCGAAACTCTGAAATTGGCAAAAAAACAGCAATTCTGGGCTGGCCCTCCGGTTAATAGGTTAGTCCCAAAAATAATATAAAAGTGAATAATAAAGCCCAATAATGTCCAAAACAGAAGATAATATAGCATGGAGCAATCAAAAATTATAGATAAGTTGGAGACGTATCACCTCCTAGCCAATAAAAAAGGGGACGTGTGGCGGCACGTAAATGGTTAGTAGAACGCCCACGGTTTCAATAATACATGTGTTTCTGATTGTAACATGACAGCTCTTGTTCCAAAATGACTATGTTGGTTTTTAATGTGTGCGCCTTCGCAAATAAGACAAAAAAATTACCGCAGCATGTTGGTGCCATGTGAAGGCAACATGCTGAGTTTCATGATTTGCAAGCAAGTTTTGGATTTACAAGAACTAAAAAACCAAGTTTCTCAATGTTTTTGGCCAAGCCACAATGCCCAGATGTTTGAAATTCATTCTCATTTCTTGCATGGGACCTAAACATTCATCGGGGACACATATATGATTTTTCAACCCATGTTGGCGCACTGGAGCTTGTGCATGTAGCTCAAATATGAATTATGCACATTAAATGCCTAGAAAACTCAAATAATGTATAAAAAAGGCAAAATGAACCCAGAATAATTCCAAAATTTAGCGTGGAACTCCTCTTGGTCTATGTTGCCTCTGTAAGAAAATCAAGGTGGGAAGAGGCGGCGTATGTTGTTTCGCACACAGAGGTGACAGGTTCCCTTTCGGAACAACGAGCCTACTTGAGAGAAGCTCTGGATTGCAAGAAGCTTATACCAAAACTTGTCCCAAATCGGATGAAATTTTACCACAACATGTTGGTGCATGTCATGAGACCATGCCAAGTTTCATGAATTTCAGGCGAGTTTTGGATTTACAGAAATTTAAAAACCAAGTTTCTCAATGTTTCCGGCCGAGCCACAATGCCCAGATGTTTGAAATTAATTCTCATTTCTTGCATCAGACCTAAACATTCACTCAAGGACACATATGTGATTTTTCAACCAGCTTTGGTGAACTGGAGCATTTGCATGTAGTTCAAATTTGAATTATGCACATTGAATGCCTATAAAACTCAATTAATATATAAAAAAGGTTAGACGAACCTGGATTAATTCCAAAAATTAGCAGGATACTCCTATTGTTCTATGTTGCCTTTGTAAAAAAAATCAAGGCGGGAAGAGGCGGTCTGTGTTGTTTCGCACAGAGAGGTGACACGTCCCCTCTCGGAACCACGAGGCTTCTTGAGAGAAGATATCTTTTGTAAGAAGCTTACACCAAAACTTGTTCCAAATCGGACAATTTTTTACCACAACATGTTGGTGCCATTTCATGATACCATGCCAATTTTCGTGATTTTCAGGCGATTTTTGGATTTACAGGAATTTTAAAACCAATTATCTCAATGTTTCCGGCCGAGCCACGATGCCGACGTGTTTGAAATTCATCCCCACTCTTGCATAGGACCTAAACATTCACCCAAGGACACATACATGATTTTTCAACTCATTTCGGTGCACTGGAGCATGTGCTTGTAGTTCAAATTTGAATTATGCACATTAAATGCCTAAAAACTCTATTAATGTATAAAAAGGCCAAACAAACCCTGAATAATTCCAAATTTTAACACGACACTCATATAGTTGCATGTTCACTGCAGATAAATGTCCTAGCAATTCAAACATCGTCCTTTCCCTCCATAGCACCATTTTATCTTTCAAATCAAAATGAAAAAAATTAGGTACACCACAAACAGTTTACTAGCAAGAATCGTGTGTGATGCGATATAAAATATCTTGGCACACCCTCTTGGATGGCTTACATCGGAAGCTTCGTCGTCAACAGTCCACCGCTTGCGCTTCAACCACACTTCGCGCCAGTTTCTCGCGGCACCGAGCGAAAAAATTGGGCAACCGCGGAAATATCTAGCTCCTCCCCCCTCCCCCGACTAAAAGCCACATTTCCACTATTCCTCCTTCCTTTCCAAGTCCAAACCTTCACTGCTTACTTGCAGCGCCGCCTCCTCGCCGATGACCCTTCTTCTTGCTGCGTGGCCTAGTGAGGTAATCCACACCCCATCCCCATCCTCCTCCTCCTTCTCCATCCCATATGCCCCAACTGGCAGCGCGACACCTTCCACCCAAATCACTGCCCCGTCCTCCAAATAAGCGCCAGCCATAGCCACCCTTGCCCATTGCCTCTCCCAACTCCTCCCATGTTTCTCTGGTACGCGCTTGGCGAAGCCTTGCTGGAATTCCGCTGCCACCACCACCATACCACCGTGGTGGTTTCGATCTCATCGACCTCCTCTCCCTCTCCTACTGGATCAAGAAGGAGAGGATGCCATCGAGATGAACATGTGCTAATCTTGGAGGTGTCGTCCGTTCAACACTAGATCAGATTGGATCGCAATTGGATCATGAAAAGTATGACTACTCAACTGTGTTACATGCGCTAACGCTTTCGGTCTACAAGGCCATGTAGACACACTCCCCTCTCGTTGTCATGCATCTCCTAGATTAGATCTTGATTGTTCGTAGGAATTGTTTTGGTTTTCATGCTTCGTTCCCCTTCACTTACATCTCACAAACCCTCATGTGGACATGACGCACTCCAGAATGCTACGTGTTATAGAAGGTTGCAAGACTAGGAAGAGCACCTTTTGAACTTGATATTTACTATGAGAGATCACCCTAAAAATTGACTACTATGCAATTGAAGGCTGCAAACAACAAAGGGATAAACATCTCAGGCAATTCATAATAGCATGATATGGTATAGCCCTGGGTGTCGAAAAGTCTTCGTGGTCTTCTTGAATCTTCAGTTGAAACGTCGTCGTGCGGTAGAAAAATCGTTGTCATGGCAGTCGTTTCAAAAAAACGCGCCCATGGAGGCAGTTTCAGAAAACATTGCAGTGGCGACTGTTTCAAAAACATTCCATGGTACCAATTTCATAAAATGCAGCCATGGAACGAAACTTTCAGCACCTCCTCCATGATTTTGGTGAAGCTTCGGGTTCTCCATGTGTAGTTGCCACCATCACCTGTAACCTATAGGCTCTCTCTACATCTGTTACATTAAAGTGGCAATTTCGTAGCTCCAGCCATCATGTCGTGACGCGCAGGCCACTTAACATTACAACATATAACCATCTCATACATAAGCTCATTATCATGACAAGGGCTATACCACATCATATGCAAACCTGCAATACCAAGTTAGATGTCCTCTAATCGTTTTGGCAAATTTTAATTATGTGGCTGCTAGGATTTCCGGATAACGCTAACTACCTACGTGCACAATCAAGGCTACGATTCTTGTTGCTAGATTAACTTTCAGGGTGTGTGAGGGAAGAGACTTAATTAAAAATCACTAGCCCCACACTAAACTTCATCAAATATGCATGACCCCCTAGAAGATCGTTCATCTTTGTCGCCCTCTTGTCACGTGACAGTTCACTATTCTGGACTAAGATGAAGCCCAAAGAACTGTTAGCAGATCATCGACAACCATAACCGATCGATTGCCGAAACTTTGTACAAAGCTACATCATGTCGTCAAGGAACTGAACCGAAGTAGCACTCGAGGGAAGCACAACAAGAACATCAAAACCTCACATCCAGATGTGATCTAGATCAAAACCAGCATCTACTCATAGAACTACTCATGATGCCACTATTGGGAAACATAGTGGAAAACAAAAAATTGCCCTACGAACACCAAGGAACAATATGAAGATGCATAAACGGTTTGCATTACGGTCGTACCGACTCAAGAGTGCAGCGGAAATAGATGAGTCATTGTAGATCATACTTGGAGTCCCTCAAGCCGTTGATGAATGATCCCTCGAACTGAAGATGAAAAAATGGCCTCTCTACTTGGTTGCAAGCGTGCGGTCTTTATGATCTGGCAGTGCTTTGCCATCCAGAGCTAATGATCGCCGAAGAATTAGAGGGAGGAGATTAGAACCACAGCGGGCTTCTAATTGTGAGGATTAGAGGATCTAGGTCAACCTCTAATTGATCAACTAGAATCAACTAGAACTAGAACTAGAAGACTAGAGGAGGCTCCAAAAGTTGTGTATCACAAAGGGCAAATCCTCTACTATATACTCCCTCCGTTCGAGAATATAAGGTGTATTGGTTTTTGTGCAAGTCAACCATTTGAATGTTTGACCAAGATTATATAATAAAATAACAACATCTGGAATACCTAATAGACAAACTATGAAACTACTTTTCATGATGAATCAAATGATATAAATTTTGTAGTGTGTATATTGATATATTTTTCTAAAAACTCAGTCAAACATGCACTTGTTTGACTTTTGAAAAAACAAATACACCTTATATAAAGGAACGTATGGAGTATAGATTAGAGGGGGGAGGAGGGGCTGCCACCAAGGAGGGAAAGACCCTCCTTGGTGTGTCGACCAAGGGGCGGAGGATTCCTCCTCCCCCACTCCAATTCGGCCTCCCCACTTGGAAAAGTGGGGAGTCTTCCCTATTGGGCCATGGTGACCCATTACTACTTCCACCTCTTGGCCTTTTAAAGCCTGTTGATATTAAATTAAATATAAAAGCCTCCTAACAATTACTAGAGCATTTTATTATTAATTTAACATCTTCAGAATTATTTTACACCTACATATTATTTATCGGTAATACCCGGTAGCGCCCGATAAACTCTGAAACCCTTTCGATGACCCCGAAACGCTTCCGGTTCCTCTCGAAACTATTCCGAATATTAATGAAACAATTCCACAAATAAATCCCCGATACTCTTGTCCTACTAACACTCCATGTACCGTGATTACCTTAAGACTATGATCCCATAGGTTCGTTAAATCATAGACATGAACGAAACGCCTTCGTCCAATGACTGATAGCGGAACCGTGGACGTCCGTGTCGATCCCTATGATTACACGAATGATATTTGAGTGAACCTTTGGTTATCATGTGATGTTCCCTTTGCTTTGTGATACTTTAGAAAACCCAAGGTGTGCCGATATCATCTTGAGTCATACACATGCTCACTATACCGTCACTCTCGTTGCTAGTTTTGTTCTTCTTTCTCGTTGAAATGTTCCGACATCCCCGTGACATATTCACCTGTGTCTGGACAAACGATGATGGATGCCATCACACCGAGATGGCCCTAAGAATATCTCTCCATTGTCAGAGGAACAAATCCCATTCTTGAGCTATCTAGTCCCTTGTCAAACTTTCTGATGAACCTGTAAGTTGTCGTTATGATCAATATGTTACAGATGATGCTTGAGCAACCCCAAAGACCACCATACAGTAAGAAGTGACTATGATACTCTCATGGTCTAAGGAACTAAAACACATATTAACACTCCGTGTTATATCAATTGATTTCAGACGATATTATCTCAAAGTATGACAAACAAGTTTGGGCCAATTCAGTATGAAAGTTCTTCTAATGTCATACTCTCAATGCTGCTTTAGGACTATCGTTACACTTAACAATATCCTAAGATCCACCAAGAACACTTGAGCCAGTCTTAGAGGCGAGAGTAGGAACCTATTCTTTACCGCTTATCATTCCACACATGCATATGAGTTTTCCGCCGAATCACATATTCTAGGATCATAGCAGTTATAACATGAAATATAAACTCTTAATATAAAAATGGAAATATTATAATACAATATTATTGCCTCTAGGGCATATTTCCAACAATATATCCTCCTGCCTCCCCATACCAACAAATTAACCTCATTGAATCCTTCCTATTTTCCTACACCTCCATATCAATATGATACTTTGATTAGTTCATCATACTCAAAACAAATTGGGCTTCTCCACACAGTCTTCGACTCCGTCTATTGCTTCAGACAATATAGGTGTTATCAAGACACACGGTAGCCGCCAAACCGTCCACGCATTACTTTGCAATATGTGCCTCGATGACACAAGGTACCGCTGGTCCAAACTAACGTGCTTGATCATGCAACTCATGAATCCCAAAAACCATGCAATTCCAACACATAGTACGCAACGGGGACGCGGACCCCTTCGGAGGAGGCCATCGATGATTCTAGGGTATTCGATGTCGGGGAACCCAAAACTTTTCTAGTTGGTCCTGGTAATACTCCCAGACGGCGTTTTTTTAAAACAAGGTCCTCAATAACATGACATGAAGACTCCTTTCCTTTTTTTTCTTTGGTTTTCTGGGAGATACACAAGCCAGCTGGGAGGGAGGTGTAGGATCAATGAATCAAATACCTTGATCTACCATAAATAAGCTATATAGTGCAATTGTAGCACCGATCAAAAATGCACATATTATTGTGATTATAGACGTTCTTGAGACAAATTTACAAATTAATTTCTGGAAAGATCTTTAATTGGAAAAAAAGTTGATTAGGTGGGATAGATAGCTGAAGTATACCTTTTTTGCATGGGATCATAGTACATGTCTCATTTATATCATAAGAATTATAATACAAGTCACGTACAAACCAACCTGACAAAACTGAAATGACAGCAGAACGCTAGTCTTTGCACAAGGAAACGTCAGCCAAGAAGGAAAATAGCAATCAAGACTGAAGAAACCTATGAGCTTGACACCAACGCCCGTCACATGCCTGTGGCATCACCACAAACGGATCACCTCCTCATCCGAGCTCGACGCGGCTCCATCGCTGATATGCAGCTTTGCGAACCTCCAAGGTGGCTCATCAAAGGTGGAACCATTACAACGAATCAGCCCGGGGCAACACCCGTACACGCCATCGAAATCCAGATCTGCCACCCCTGCAGGACTAAAACGTCGAAGGAGAAAACCATACCCGCCATCTATGAACCACAAACCCAGCACATGATCTATCATCTTCCAGATGCCGCCGTTGCAGACTACAATCTGCATCCGCTTCTGGACTACCTCCCAAGCCCCGCGCCGACGCTGGAGCAAACATCGTCGCAAGGACGAAGTCTGAGGGCACACGTCCACCACGAGGATGCTGCCGTCGCCATGTCATCCTTACCTAAGCAGACTGATTTCCAAATACATCCCCAGTCATAGGACCGATCGCCTAGTTAGGGTAGGATTTGAAAAATATTTATTCAGCGCCCCCATCACCGCCGTCGAAGGTAAGACAATGAACAGCCCAAAACCTAAACTACTAAAGCCTAAAATAGTCCACACGCGTGGATCCAACAACCCTCCTCACCACCGACGACCCCGACGACCAGGGTTGTCGGCGGAGGGGAGCCGTAGGAGGACGACAGCGGAAGGAAGCGCTCGGCGTCAGGCGAGATCGCTTTCTTTCTCCTCCTCCTTGGGCTATAGCTGAAGTACAACTCTAAAAGCAGAGAAGCGAAGTACAAGTGTACAACTACAGCCCAACATCGACATGCAACTTGGCCTGCAAAAATAAGCAAATGAAAGGCTTTTGTCGCTAGGAAAACGAACCGCACTAGTTGCACCCTGCCCAGCATGCCCAAGTGGGGAAAGCGAATACTCCAAGTTGACGTCTTTCAAAAAGCTTTTTTTTTTGAGAAACACGTCTTCAAATAGCAGCACTGTTGATTTATTTTTTAAACTCCGAAGGCGTTTGTCAAGAAAAAAAAGGCCAAAGCGTCAGTTCGTAGTGGCTGTCTTTATCTCCGTGCGCGGCATGTGCGCGGCCGGTCTATTTGGTGAGAGCACGCAAAGTGTATCTCCGGTGATCCTTCCAGGGCCCTCGTACGCGCACGTACAGGAACGCGGCGTCTGCCGCCTAGCTAGTTGTGTGGTGCTCGCTCGTACACGCGAGTGACGTGGGCATGTATGATCCTGATAGTACGGGGATGTACGCAGCTAGTAGATCGATCACATGGGGCCGTCGCGGTCGGTCGACGACGGTCGCCGCCGACGGCTGGTTGGTTGGTTCAGCATGGTGCTTGTGCAGAGTTCGCGAACAGTTGGCCTGTGGGCGATATCGATGCGCGCAAGCAGCCGTGTCCGTGTCCGTCAAGTCGCCCTCGTGCATGCTTATATTATTCGACTAAGTTGAAACAGTGGATGCAAGCAAACACTGGAGCGTGTTTGGTTGCCCGCACCGAACCCAACTAGGCCCGCGCGGGAAGGGAGAGGCCTATTTGGTTGCCTGATTGTCCTGTTGGGCCTACATCGCACGCTTCTCAAAGCAGCCCAGAGCCTGACTCGTTGGAAACCCTCGGATCGGCAGTTTCTCGCGAGCCAGGCTGAGTGCGGCGCGAGGTCGCACGGGCGGGAGCGAGGCGCGAGCTAGGGGGATGGCGGGAGATGGAAATCTGGCGAGCCGTCCCGGCGTCAAATTAGCCTCACCCCCCTTTCACTCGCTCATCCATAGTCACTGCCCCCTTTCTTCGCTATTGTCTCACCACCGGCGATGGCTGCGATTTCAAATCTGCGCTACAGGCGGCGGCGGCGGCGCTTGCGGCGGATCTGATGCTCCCCTTACTGTTGGCCATCGTCTGGTCGACCTACTCTGTGCCATGGCTCCCCCTACGTCGTCCTCGTCTCCGATGCCGGTAAGCAGCACCCCCTCCCCCTTTGTTAGCTCAGTGGTTAGGCCTTTAAGCTAGGTGTAGGATCGAATTCCCATTGAACGAACCGTCGATGTCGACTAGGTTATGGACGCACGGATGAGGCTGATAATCCAGGCAGCATCACTGATTAGTGTGATTCAGGCATGGGTCATGTTCATGCACTAGAGAGTTGTTCGTCGTGCTGGGAGACCGTTGATCCGCTATGGTCCATTATTTCCCCGGGAACAGGAGATGATCCAAACTCTGAACTACATCTACAACTGCAATAACGTCGAGGCTCTGTGGATGCTTAGAATGAAAAGAGCATCATTTTCCAGGCTTGTTGAGACCTTCAGGAGCAGGGGCCTGTTACAAGATAGCATCAACACCAGTGTCGAAGAGCAAGTGGCCATGTTCCTCCATGTTGTTGGCCATAACCAAAGGTTCAGGGTCATTCACAACACGTTCAGGAGATCAATGGAGACCATCTCTACGTACTTCAAGCAGGTGCTTTTTGCTGCTAGGGAGCTTAGAGAGAGATGATCAGGAGACCATCTGGCCAGACTCCACCCAAGATTCGCGGAAGCCCAAGATGGTATCCATACTTCAAGGTGAGCATTGACAATATACACTTTTCATAGCTTGATATGCTTGTATTGTTCAAGTTCAGCACTAACATAGGCTAATGATGCCATTTTCAGGACTGCATTGGGGCAATAGATGGTATTCATGTCACTGCTAGAGTTCCTAGGTCACAGTCCGCAGCATACAGGGGGAGGAAGCACTACACAGGCCAGAATGTGCTTGCTGTTTTTGACTTTGATCTGAAGTTCACATATGTGCTGGCTGGCTGGGAGGGATTAGCACATGATGCAAACATTCTCACTGACAGCATGAGTTGACCTGATGGGATCAACATCCCCGACGGCAAGTTCTACCTTGGAGATGTTGGCTATGCATGTCGGCCGGGTATTCTTCCACCCTTTAAGAAAACAAGGTACCATCTCAACGAGTTCTCTGGTAGGAACTTTCCTAGGATTGCACATGAGCTGTTTAATCTCAGACACTCCAGCCTTAGAGTAACTGTTGAGAGGGCATTTGGAGCTCTGAAGAATAGGTTTAAGATCCTGGATCAGAAGTCATTCCACCCATACTCCACTCAAGTTAAGCTAGTTCTTGCTTATTGCATTCTGCATAACTGGATTCTCCAGTGGGGCTTTGATGAACACGTGCCTGAGGAGGAAGAGGTCGGGCCTGACGATGTTGTTAGCTCTGGCCATGGTGTGGAGGCATTTGACAATGACGCTTGGAAGAACAAAAGGTTGGAGTGGGCAGAGGCAATGTGGCTTAAGAGAGGTCAGTGCAGGATTTGAAGAAGAGGAAGAAGAAACAGCAACAGCAGAAGCACAGAAGAAGAGGAAGAAGAAGCAGCGGCAGCAGAAGAAGAAGCAGAAGAGGAAGATGAAGCAGCAACACCGATGAACTATCCTCTATTTAGCCAATGGCTCTTAATAATTTGATCTGTCATTTGATTGTAGTTAGGATGAACTGCCATTTGTTTAACTAGCTGGTACTATGCTCAGATTGTGTGTGGTAAGGTCACCACTAGTTAGAAGTGGTGACAACATCTTATGCAGGTTGCAACTAAACACTATGTCATATGTGCACCTAATGCAATGCGGGCAACCAAACACTGAATCAAAAATGGTTGTCTCATGTAACTAGGGGCATGCAGGCAACCAAACTATATGCATCCGGGTTTTTTTGGCCTGCATCTCCTCAAACCGGCTCAATAGAGCCAGGCTCGCCGGGCCAGACTGAATCGGCAATGTAACCGAACACGTCCATGACGCATACGCTTCCATTTCTCAGTCTGGCGCGTTAAAACACAGCCTATATACCTCCAGTAATAAGAAAGGTGTAGCAGCATAGAACGCGTTGTTGTTTCCTTTTTTCATTTTTATTTTTCGTTTCTTTTTTTAGTTTTTTTTCTTCACCTTCGGTTACTGGGTGTTTTAGAGCATATGTATTTAAATTTGACCAACTTCAAAGAAGAATATATAACCATCTCCAAACATTAAATTAGTTTTATTAGAATCTTTATATTTGCACATAATATATATGTATTTGTTGTTGTATAGCATAACATTTTCTGAACATAGTAGGTCAAACTTGAAAAGTTTTGACCTGAAAACAATCTAAAATTTTAATGAAATTGGTGTAACATCACTGATTTGTTTCGATTGTCGCAGATAGTTGGATGAGTTCCTTATTAGATGTGACCATAGAGTTTTACTGAATTGAATAAATATTCTCACACTAACTAGATACAACAACCATAAAATAAGTTATAATCATGAGTGCAAACCAATGTTAGAGCATCTTTAGCCGGACCCCCTACCTTTCCCATAGATCTAGGCGGACAGCCTGTATGCAATTTGGACAAGAAATTGTCATCAAAACGGACCCAAACCTAGCTCATATGTCTGGCCTGTTCGGCAGCATCATTTTCAGCCCATATGTGAGGCGGATTTGAGGCCATCCGGATGCGTCCTCCACATCGGGTCGGCCCACCCTTGACCCCACAAAACCCATCTCTATCTCCACCCCAGATGAAACCCTAGCCATTTCAACTAGTCCACTTCATTCTGCCCCAGTCATCTCTAGCCACCTTTGGCATGGTGAGCAGCATATATAAGTTTGAACGGTCCAGATCCGACGACAACATTGATTAGGAGCTCGCCGCCTGTCAGACGAGGAGGAGATAGCCGCACGGGTCGTGCTTCTTCGGTCCTGGGTCGAGACCCGATCTCCCCCTTTGGAGCCACCCGGGCGCGGATCCATCAATCGGGCACCTTCACTGCCACTCCGGGTATGAATCCAGTAGATGCCCGCTCCGTCGCCGCAGCTAGCGTGTCGCGTCCAGCAGGACAGTTTCTTCTCTGTGAGCTCTAATGGCGAATTTCACAACCGAGTCATCCCCGAAGGCCAAGGCAAAAAGATGTGGCTGGATCAAGCCAACATTAGGTATTGTAAAGTTAATTGTGGATGTTGCCTTCGATAACGATCTCACATGCGTCAGTTGGTTATATTCTCATATGTAATGTTTTTTAGTTGAATATTCTCAGACATGATAAGGGAGACATGATTGTCGCCAATGATAAGAAAATTCATGGTGCCCCGATGTCGTATCGACTGAATTCAGTGCCTGCCTCTTCGGCATGTTCCTTGCCCAATCAGTTGGGTGCAACATATTGATTATAAACTTCTGATGTAGCCGAGGTGATTTCCCTTTTTTAGGGGATTGCTGAGATGATTCCGATGATGAACAAAGAAGGACGGTCATATGGGGCAGCTGATATTGTCTTCGACGACTGCTACCATCTAGCGTGTGATATCATGCAAGCTTCAATCGTGCGTTGTCATAGAGAAACGAATTATGTCCCTCATGAACCGACAAAGATGGCTAAATTTGGCAATAGTAATGAATGAATAGATGAGCCCGTGCAAAGATGGCTAAATTTTCACCTTTACTAGTAAATGTGCATGTGCAACGTATGTTAATATTTAGGCAATATATTAGTTGCACGCAGATATTAGGTATGCTATTATTTGTGTGTTAATTTTGTTATTAATGTAATATTTGGTATGATATCAATTACACGTTAAACACGTTGAACACTCGCTATTCAAACAGTCTAAGTCGTTGGATTGACTTAGTTTGATGATCGAGATCAGTTGGACCTGCCTCTTTTTGAGAAGGCTGATCTACGGCGGGAGAAAGCTGAAACGAGCCCACAGTAGTCAGCCAAGCCCAGCTAACGCAAGCTCGAGGCCCACACGGGCGGCCTCTGGCGTATCGCTCGACCTCGTGAGCTCCGCCTCCGCCCCCCTCCGCCCCGCTACTCGCCAGCAAGCCACCCACCAAGCTACATAGCTCGCGGCCGCACTCGCATGCTCCTCCGCCCTCCTCGCCTCCCACGCCTCTCTCCTCGCCGCCTCCGCTCGGACTCTCCGATGGCTTCCACGCTCGCCTTGCTCAGGCCGTCCGCGCCGAGCCCGGCGACGAACCTGAGGGCGCCATTCAGATCTCGGGTCTCCACTAGAGTGTCCGTCGGGTCGGCAGTCGCAGCGGGCGCCGACACGCTCTTCGCCGACTACAAACCCACCACCGCATTCCTTTTCCCCGGCCAGGTACCAGTCTTCTCGCTCGTTAGCTGACGTGTCTGATACACGCATGACATTATGGCAACCAGAATTATACTTAGCTAAGTTGTGGTAATGGTGATCGTTATGCAATTATTCGTGCGAAGGTGTTTAAATTTTGAAATTATACATTTACATGTGCATCGTGTGTGGAATCACTTCACTGCCTCAGTTGGCGTGGATCATATTTTGGCCTTGAGAGATTAGCTTGTGATTATTAGGTTCTCCTACGAGATTATTTTAATTACAATGATACATTTACATGTGCATCGTGTGTGGAATCACTTCACTGCCTCAGTTGGCGTGGATCATATTTTGGCCTTGAGAGATTAGCTTGTGATTATTAGGTTCTCCTACGAGATTATTTTAATTACAATGATACATTTACATGTGCATCGTGTGTGCTGCCTCATTTATGTGTGTTTATGCTTTCTTTTTCTCTCAGGGTGCTCAGGCTGTTGGAATGGGTAAAGAAGCTCTTAATGTTCGAGCAGCTGCAGAACTATTTGATAAGGCAAATGATATACTTGGGTATCTACAAACCTCCGATACGATTTACCTGTTTGCTCCCCCTAGCAAACTTACGCTTTAAAGTTAACAAGTGTCCATAACAATTCCAAAGGGAAAAACGACGATGCTCATGCTTGTTTAATTTTCAATGTAGCTATGACTTGCTGAATCTTTGCATCGATGGACCAAAAGAAAAGCTGAACTCAACAGTGATCAGTCAGGTTTCTGAATTTCACTCTTCGCTCCCACTGTATTTTACATTATTCGTTTTCATATCCGTGCAAGTAGTATCCTTAGGTGTCTACCCTTCGCTGCTGCTTACTGTTAGCAACCGAAACATGTCTCCTTAATAGTCATTCAGGGCAATATAGTTTTCAGCCATGAATACCTATTAAGTGCTAAATCTGGTTAGTCAGTTACAGTGCTAGCTAAGTATTTTTTGTACCAACATCCATGCTTTGTAGCCTGCCATGTTGCTTCAAAAGGGAACCCACAAGATTGTTTTGCATTTTATTTTTCTCAGCTATGCTGCATACATTTGATTGTGAAGGATGATTTGGTTCAGATACAGTTCCTGATCTTGCCAGTTAGAGCTGTATACTGATTGTCGAACAAAACCATTTTGCAGCCAGCTATATATGTTACCAGCCTTGCAGCTGTAGAAGTGTTGCGCGCACGTGAAGAAGGCCAATCTGTAATTAACTCCGTAGATGTCACATGTGGTCTCAGCTTGGGAGAATATACCGCGCTTGCATTTGCTGGTGCCTTTAGGTATTGCCCTTGTTCCATTAGTGAAATCATGCATTTGCTGTTTTAAATATAAGCATTTAAATTCATGATCAGAATGAAGCTAACTCAGAGTATATGTTAAATTCAATCCTGGTGAACATCATCTTCAATCTGCTATACCTGTGACAAGATGGTCAAATTAATAGCCCCATAGCTTAGTTTTTTCAGTGTGTCAAGTATGTATGCTTAAGCAGTTTTCAACATGCAGCTTTGAGGATGGTCTGAAGCTTGTCAAGCTTAGAGGAGAAGCCATGCAGGTTAGTGCCAATAAGATATGTGTGCTTTGAGTTTCTGACTTTCCAAATAGATTGCTCATGGTCTTTATCTTTGTAGGATGCCTCAGACGCTGCCAATAGTGCGATGGTTAGTGTCATTGGTCTAGATTCAGAAAAGGTGCAACAATTATGCGATGCTGCAAATGAGGATGTGGATGAAAAGGAAAGAGTTCAAATAGCAAATTTTCTCTGTCCTGTAAGTCATTCCTGACTCTGAGGTTATTTGTTTCCTACTGAGGCTTGCTAAGGTACTTAGCATGGTAATACCTTGTTACAGGGTAACTATGCAGTTTCTGGTGGTGTGAAGGGTATTGAAGCAGTTGAAGCCAAAGCAAAGTCTTTTAAGGCCAGAATGACGGTTAGTGTTCCCATGCATCCAATTTCTCGACAATGGTCCATGTATGTAAACATTTGGTATATACCTACAATAAAGTGTGAAACCTGGTTATCGTAATTTATAGTGGTTTTGAAAACTGAAACTGCGCAAGGTCATTATACTGAATAGTGCTCCCTTGGTCAAAAACATAAACCATTTTGTAGATCTTCGTTGTTACGCAACTTTGACTATAAATTTTGGTGGGAATATGTCAGACAACAGACCATAGTACTGATAATAGAATAATATTGCAAGAGTACAATTGGTGAAATGTCTGATGGTCGTACCATTTTCCTGTGATCAATTTATAAAGCTTTTGTTTGTATTGGTGGTGAAGGCTAAGAAAAATTCACTACATGCATTCTAACATGGTGTATACTGTTTATAGAGGGGGTAACTGTATACTAATATGTAACTTGATCCTGTGACTTGTCGTGGGGGATTAGGAAAAGTGACTGCCTTGTTGCTGTCAATCTAAGAGGCATTGTTGAAAACCGTTTCCTCTGTTGCATAGCATATAATCAAAGGTTTGTATATGATGTTGACAATTGTCTTTCCAGGTTCGCCTAGCTGTTGCTGGTGCTTTCCACACAAGCTTCATGCAACCCGCTGTCTCGAGATTGGAGTCTGCATTGGCTGCTACAGAGATTAGATCACCGAGAATCCCAGTAATCTCCAATGTTGATGCACAGCCCCACTCCGATCCTGAGACAATCAAGAAGATTTTGGCACAACAGGTATTGGATCTAGACTATACTTGAATTCGTGTCGCACCTATTATACAATGACTTGTGTGTGACTAACTGAGTGGAGAAACAGGTAACCTCTCCTGTGCATTGGGAGACTACTGTGACAACTCTTTTGGGTAGAGGCCTTGAGAAGAGCTATGAACTCGGACCTGGAAAGGTAAAGATAGGTTCATAATAATTTCTGACTGGATAACAATTCTTCAGAGTCTGTGATGATCTTTAGTTTTTTATTTATTTTTGCTCGTCTGGCATAAACCAGGTTATAGCAGGAATCATTAAACGGATCAACAAAGGTGCCAGCATCGAGAACATTGGCGCATGAGACATGAATCGCCAATATTATAGGGGCAAATAATAAAGCAAGGGGGGCTGCTTAGATTTAAGCAACACTCCTAACTGTACTACCAGGGCACGAGAGCACCACAGGGTCTGGCAATTTCCTGTCATTTGTGAAGAACATAGATAGTGTTGTACAATTATGTTTCATTGGCTAGAGCTAGGTTTCTCGGCGGTTAAGCTTGCCCTCTATATTGTGAGGACCAGAATGAAATTTCAGTTATAGTTCTGAGTTGTATCAGTAATTTCATCCCCATGGTTCACTGTTTGACCTCCCATTCTAAGTTCATTCATGTCTCTCGACAATGAATTTACCATCAGCTGAACGCAAACAAAACGCAAGGCTGGCTGAGATAAGCCCCACATTGCGCTAAACAGAAACAACCAACACGGTCACTCCCTGATGATGTAGAAACGGCCTTCTTCCTCTTTCCAGCCCGAGGTCCTTATTTTGACTTAGATCCCCTGGCCGATCTGTGCCGACGAAGGGCCAACTCCATATCTTGACGACGTCCGATCCACACCCAGTCACCCACGAAGGGCCAGTAGGGGTATTCATTGCCAGATTTCTAAGATTTGTCATGCAGGGTTACTAAATCTTGTCGGGACAACCTTAATGCTTGTTCAATATTGTTTTCGGTGTACTTTTGCCTTTTACAAGTCATTTTGTATTTAGTTATCCTTTCATACTAAATATTGCTTTCTTCGATAAATATAATAGACCCCCGCCTCTTTCTTGTCAATGTACTCCCCTGTTTACAAATGAAAATAGTACTCATCCAGTTAAGTTTATCATACTCTCCAATCAGGTTTATAGGGTGAAATGCATTGTACATCTAGAGCATATCACTAAATTTACATTCAAATAAAGTTCATAAACATATAATTTTGATAGCATATAAAATATGAATTTAGTTTCAGAAACGGTTGGCCTCACCCGGCTCACGTCAATCGCCTCCATGACCATCCGGTCAAATTTTGATCATGCGCCACGTAGCAACCCCATACATTGGTTTGCAACGCCGCCCTTGTTGCAAGGCATGAGCGAAATGGGGGGTTTGTTGCAGATCAAGATATCCTTCGGGTCTTCTACCTCCGGCCTCAGCCCGATCAGCCGCCGACAGCCCTCGTGCATGCACACGCACCAAACAGCCCTCGTGCATGCACACGGCACCAAACGCACCGTCGCCACTGCCAACAAGAAGCACTCAGCCGACATGCCTCACTCTCATCGCACCGTCGCCACCCTCTTCCTTTCCAGTCTCACCGTCGCCACCCTCTTCCTTTCCAGCCCCCACGTGTCCCCCGGCCCTCCTCTCCATCTCGGCAGTCGTCGGCGACCTCCCAAGGCAACCACACATCCTCCACGCTGTCCCTGACTATAACTGACCGCCTCTGTTGCTGCAGCCCCTCCCACTCCAGCATTGCCCACACAGCAAGGATGCAAGGGGCTAACAATCATGTTGCAATTGCAACCAGTTGTAGACAGCTGTGGTGCTGCTGCAACATCTCCATTATCCCATACAATTTTGGTGGGCATGTCATATATTAATCAAAGCAATTAGCTAGAGATATTACATCATGTTGATCGGATTGTAAGTTAAACATCAAAATACTTACTAGAGAGAAGAGCACAAACATATGACATAACAGGCAAACGATTCAATATGCAATAGGGAATTGCAGTGACTAGGCAGAGATGTTGAACAATTAGAAATGACAATCAAGTGCAACAAGATAAACGAGCAGAGGTTCATAATTTAAATGCTCAAAACTTTAACATTGTTCACGTTCATTGCCATCTCCATCAAACTTCCTAACCCCAGATCGTTAACAAAACTATGTTTCTGGAATACATTGATAGCACAACTAACTGAGACCTCAACCAAAACATTTGGATCAGAAAGATATGAAAATGGAGGACATTCAAGGCATGGATCTTCAGGCAGTTTCAGTCACAGGGTACTCAAAGACAACGTCTTTCCCACAAAGCCTGCGGTAGACTGCAGAGAAGGTCTCCAGCTTGTACTCAGTGTTGTTGCGCTCCTTCGGGTCCAAGTAGATCTGAAAGAACACCAAGAATAAGATCAGCACTAGAATTGCTTGCCAATCAAGCAGAGTGCTAAGCGCAAGCAGAGTGCTAAGGGCAAGGTGCTGCCAGACTAATGTAAGAAGTTGCCAAACAAGCATCATATCAAACAGTACCAGTTGTAGCACTACAACTGCAGCCACCAAATGAGTATATGCATGTTTCAACTTCTCACAGGGTATTTACATGATGATCAATAAACTGAAAAGTTCAAAAGACTACCTTGATGACCTTGGCACCATCCAAACGGTACCTGACACGCTTCCCCACAATCTCAGCTGGGTACACAACATCCTCCAAGATACCATCATGAACAGCTGTCAGGGTCCTGGTGCGAGGGCGCTGAACAGCAGAACCCTTCTTGGGTGGCCTCACGATCCTTCTTGTTGCAACAAAGACAACATCCTGTACAAGTGAAGCACATTTATCAAATTCCATTGTTTCAATTTTTATCAACATCATTTCAGAGTTTAAACATGTTTAAACTCCTGCAGCTAAACAACATGTTACAGTTTTTACAGTGATGATCTGGGACAAAGTGCAAGGAGTTTCAAGTGTAGCCAATAAGCTTGGAGGCAAAGATTTACAGTACAAGCATGAAAATCAGAATAGCAGAACTCCAGCTTAAACACTGCAATTAGCTTATTATAGATGCCAACAATGGATACCTGTTGAGCAATTTGCTTTCATTTAAATGCAACCAAGGGAAAAACTTGAGGCAAACAGGCTCATGGATGCCACCTTGAGCTGATACATTTGTCTTAACCAACTTCATACACTAATGATGTTGTCATGTATTATGCTCTGGGGTACCATGAATTTTGACATTCACATCCTAAAATGGATATAATAGATTCTAGTATACTCAGTCGGCTTCTTACAATAACATATCTAATTGTTCAGCACTGCTACTGCAAGACACTATTTACAAATTACAACAATTGTGTAGCAACTTAAACATGCGTTTAGACAGGAACTGATAAAGCGAAGCACAACAAAGCAAACAAGTATAAGCAATTCACCTTGCCGCTAAACTTCTTCTCGAGCTCCCTGACGAGCCTGACATGGATCTTCCTGAAGGGCTTGCGCAGACGGTATGGCACATGGATCACCACGGCCTTCCTGTTCCCAACAACATCCATCTGGCTGCAAACAAAGCGCGACCGTATCAGAACGCGTCCACCACTACCAAATAAATCGGCCCGACAAATAGATCAGGAGGGTCTTAGATGTAGCAAACGGCGACTTACATTGCAGTGTTGATGTACAGGTCCTTGAGGTCGCTCTTGAGCTCCTGGTTGCCATTCTCCAGGTCAAAGAAAGCCTGCAAGATATTAACCACCACAGGCATGTCAGACCTTGACAGATCCAAACGAAGAGCGGTTCGGGGAAAACAAAGGAATGGCCAAAAGAAGCCGGAGAGGAGGGACGCGGGAGGGCCGCTCACCTGCGCGACGGTGTCCTCGAACTCGGAGGGCTCGACGCCCTTGTCCTTCTGGATCTTCTTCCTGGCGGTGTACATCTTGCTTCCCTTTCGTCGGGCCCTGCAGACGCAAGGGTTGGATTCGCAGAGCGCACACGGATCAGCAACGAGCAGGAAAGGGGGGGTGGCGGCGGAGGGAGGAAGGGGGAGAGGGAGATAAGATACCTGCGCGAGAGGAGACGAGGGAGCAGAGAAGTGGAGGCGCCGGCGCTAGGGTTTGGGAGGAGGCGTGGGAGTCTCGCGGAGAGCGCTCTTATAAAACCCTAGCCCGTGTGGACTGGGCCGACGGGAGGTCGTGTAGTGGCCGGGCCGCATTTACTTTGGTGTATCAGCCTAGCCCAGCTTAAATGAGCGCGGCCTTTTATCTTCCGGGGTTGCCCTTGTTAGGCTGGCTTTTCAATGAAGATGGGATTGTTAAAGAATGTGTTATGTGGCTTTTATTATCCCTCAAAAAAGTATGTGGCTTTTATCTGTTTCTCAAACAAAACAAATCCACCGCTCCAAAAAAATGTGGGTTCTATCCACACCTTCAAAAGAAAATGTGGTTTGCCTAAAAAAGAAGTCACAACAACTTGCTTGTTTTTAGTGGTTGGCGGAAAGGGACAACAATAAAGCCTTCGTAAGAAGGCCACCTCTCGAAAGAAGAAGAACCAAATTGATAGGCTAGCTCGGCCGGATGGCTTGTTTAGTGAGGATCATCAAGAGCTTGCACCTATGACTACAAATTTCTATAAAAATATGTTTGTGTCTATAAAGGAACTATTGGAATTGAGGAGGTTCTCTCACATGTGCCTTGTAAAGATACAACCGAGATAAACTAAGCTTTAGCTTTGTGTGGTGTCTATACTGAACTTGATGTCAAGCATGCTCTGTTCCATATGTTCCCAACTAACGCGTCGGAACCAGATGGCTTGCCGGCTCATTTCTTTTAGAAAAATGAGAACTTTGTCGTGAGGAGGTAATTGGAGTTCTATTGTAGATTCCTTATGGAGAGGAAACTCTGGAGGAGTTCAATAAAATGTTCATTGTTATCACCCCTAAGGTATCAAACCCGACACTTTTGTACCCTCCATTAGCTTTACAATGTGATGTATAAAATTGTCTCTAAAGTGCTAGCTAACCGATCAAAACTCGTCCTTTCGGAGATCATTTCTTTCCAGAAAACTGATTTTGTCCTAGACATGCTCATTACTAACAATGTATTTACTGTATATGAATGTTTGCACTTCATGAAAGTTAAGAGGGAAGAAAATAGCATGCGTTGCTTGAAGCTTGACATGATGAAAGTCTATGTCTCTATGACCACGTGGAGTGGAAATATTTGCAGGAAAAAGTTATACTCGAGTTGGGTTTGAGCAAATCTTGGGTACAAGGGGTGATGAGATGTGTTTCGTCGGTGCCTCTTCGAGTGTTGTTCAATGAAGGAAAAGTTGAAGAATTTAAGCCAACTAGAGGTATCTGGCAGGGTGATCCTATCTCACTGTATTTATTTCTACTTGCTGCCAAAGGGTCGTCTTACCTTCTTAAGGGGAGAGGTGATAGTGACGATGTTGCATGCATTCAACTTGCCCCGCGGTTCCTTGTAACCACTTATGTATACCAATGATAGCATTTTGTTCTTTAAGGCAAATGATGTTGCCACGGTATTAAACCCGATACCGCTTAATATCCATTTTAGGAGATCCTCAGTAGGAGAAGGCTGGAATGCTTGGTTGCATCTGGTCCGGAGGCTCATGGACGTTCAACTATCAAATCAGGCAGATACAGTTCGCTGGAAGTTAACTCCCTCCTCCTCTCCCTCCGCCGCCGCCGGAGGACGCCGTGGGGCTAAGTGAAAGGATCGATATGGTTGACTAGAGGGGGGTGAATAGGCAACTAACAACTTTTAGCTTTTCTTTACCAAATTAAACTTAGCATCAAAATAGGTTGTCTAGATATGCAACTAGGTGAGCAACCTATATGATGCAACAACAACAAGCACACAAGCAAGTAAGGGATACAACACAACATAAGTTTGCACAAGTAAAGGTAAGAGATAACTAAGGGTGGAACCGGTGAAGATGAGGATGTGTTACCGAAGTTCCTTCCCTTTGAGAGGAAGTACGTCTCCGTTGGAGCGGTGTGGAGGCACAATGCTCCCCAAGAAGCCACTAGGGCCACCATATTCTCCTCACGCCCTCACACAATGCGAGATGCCGTGATTCCACTATTGGTGCCCTTGAAGGCGGCGACCTAAAATTTACAAACAAGGTTGGGGCTATCTCCACAACTTAATTGGAGGCTCCCAACGACACCACGAAGCTTCACCACAATGGAATATGGCTCCGCGATGACCTCAACCGTCTAGGGTGCTCAAACACCTAAGAGTAACAAGATCCGCAAGGGATTAGTGGGGGAATCAAATTTCTCTTAGTGGAAGTGCCGATACCGCTTAATATCCATTTTAGGAGATCCTCAGTAGGAGAAGGCTGGAATGCTTGGTTGCATCTGGTCCGGAGGCTCATGGACGTTCAACTATCAAATCAGGCAGATACAGTTCGCTGGAAGTTAACTCCCTCCTCCTCTCCCTCCGCCGCCGCCGGAGGACGCCGTGGGGCTAAGTGAAAGGATCGATATGGTTGACTAGAGGGGGGTGAATAGGCAACTAACAACTTTTAGCTTTTCTTTACCAAATTAAACTTAGCATCAAAATAGGTTGTCTAGATATGCAACTAGGTGAGCAACCTATATGATGCAACAACAACAAGCACACAAGCAAGTAAGGGATACAACACAACATAAGTTTGCACAAGTAAAGGTAAGAGATAACTAAGGGTGGAACCGGTGAAGATGAGGATGTGTTACCGAAGTTCCTTCCCTTTGAGAGGAAGTACGTCTCCGTTGGAGCGGTGTGGAGGCACAATGCTCCCCAAGAAGCCACTAGGGCCACCATATTCTCCTCACGCCTCACACAATGCGAGATGCCGTGATTCCACTATTGGTGCCCTTGAAGGCGGCGACCTAAAATTTACAAACAAGGTTGGGGCTATCTCCACAACTTAATTGGAGGCTCCCAACGACACCACGAAGCTTCACCACAATGGAATATGGCTCCGCAATGACCTCAACCGTCTAGGGTGCTCAAACACCTAAGAGTAACAAGATCCGCAAGGGATTAGTGGGGGAATCAAATTTCTCTTAGTGGAAGTGTAGATCGGGGCCTTCTCAACCAATCCCTAGAGAATCAACAAGTTTGATTAGGTAGGGAGAGAGATCGGGCGAAAATGGAGCTTTGAGCAACAATGGAGCTTGGGAAGAGAAGAGGTGGTCTTCTTGGGGAAGAAGACCCCCTTTATATAGTGGGGTAAAAGATCCAACCGTTATCCCCTTACTCAGCCAGCGCGGGGTGGTACTACTGCACACAGCCGCGGTACTACCGCAAAGGGTTGCGGTACTACTGCTATAGTGAGTGGTACTACCGCTTGCGCGGTAGATACCAGACGAGGGCCTGTTGCACAGGGCAACGAGCGGTAGAACCACCGGAGCGGTACTACCGCGTGCCCCCACGGTACTACCATAGGGCAGGGCTCAACTGGCGCTGGAAGTGCACAGAATAAATAAATTACTTCCGTAACTACTACCGCAGAGTTTGGAGTCATGCAGAAATTCGGCACAATACTACCGCTCACAGGGAGAGGTACTGCCGCGTAGGAGCGGAAGTAAAAAATTATATTCGCGCCTACTTCCGCATGCTTCATCGTCAGGGCTAGAGGCAGCGGTAGTACCGCTCGCCAGGAGCGGTACTACCGCTGGACACGGTACTACCCCTCGACTTAGTGGTACTACCGCGCGCCTCTGCGGTACTACTGCTCCCTTGAGTAGTACTACCACACGCCACAGAGTCTTTAGCATTTGGCAGCCTTCATATCGCAGAGACATGGATAAACGTAAGGTGCTCCATCGAAGTGAAGGAAAGGTGGTGCAAAGGAACAAATGTGTACGTGTTGATTCCGCCCTAAGCTTTCCAGAGCAGACACCCTCTTAATAGTACGGCTTTCCTACGACTCAAATCCACTGAAAAGAAACGTATAGAACCGTCGTGTTCGATAGGATCCAAGGGGCACCGAATCGTCTTGTGCCTAGACATGAGATATCTGAAATGCTCAATGCACACGATTAGTCCGCAACTGCACTGTCATCAATCACCAAAACCACATAGGGAGAAATGTGCCCTTACAATCTCCCCCCTTTTGGTGGATTGATGACAATACGGGATTTGCACATAGAGATATAAAAAGGAACATAAGCAAACCAAAATCTATAAAATATAGACAGGCTCCCCCTAGATGTGTGCATTCTATAGATATGCTTTGGACTGCACAACACACACACTGGGATCAACACTCCCCCTATATTTCATAGACAAGGCAATCCTTGCAACAATATAAGTGACACTAAGCATGGAAGCAAGGCATAGTAAGTGAGCATGATGTAGGGCACAAGACAAAATAAGCTCACAAGCTACTAAACATACTAGACAATAAAAGGATAGGATAGAAGGCATATGTCTCACACCATATGATATAATAAGTCTCCTGGTCTCACACGCAAATAACACAAACCAAAGCAACGAAGGTTCAACAAAACGAATGCAAGGAGACAAAATACTCGCAAGTCCTACACTCTCTCCCCCTTTGGCATCGAGACACCAAAAAGGCAGAGAGGACACCTAAGACACAGGTGGTAGCTCCCACTGAAGTGATCACCCAACAGTGTCCTCATCTGTCTCAGCAGCAGGAATGGACTCCTCATCTGACTCAGCCCACTGATAGCCTTCCTTCGTCATCCAGGCAGCCTCAGGAGTGATGTTCTTCTCCGACCCGCTCGAGACGTGCTCGCCAAGCTTCCTCAAAATCCACTTTTCACGCTGGTAACTCTCCTTCTGAGCAACATGAGTCTGGTACTGCCCCTTGGCCTGCATGCAGAACAGAGCCTTCACCTTGACCTTGAGCTTCTTAGCCCAAGATGGCTCAGCAGAGGGAGGTGCATACCCCTCATAATTGTCCCCCTCCTCCTCCTCCTCCTCCTCAATCTCATCATCATCAACATCCATGTGGGCAGCTTCTGCCTCAGCCCAGGTAGTGGTGTTAGCCCACTTGTTCTTCTGGCGCAGCTTAATGGGCTCATGGCGAATCCAATTGGGAGCCTGAAACTCTTCACCCGGAAAGAGCTCATGAGATCTTGGTGGCTGAGGTCTTGACGTTGCGTTGCGGGGCATTGGACCCCTCATGAGCTTCTTGGTTGCGAAGGTGCTTGGAGCTCGTATCACGACTGGGGTTCGAGCGCCTAGCACCGGAACCGGAGCCACCACCTATGACACACAATGCAAACACACGAGAAAAATGAGAAGTATTATTGCAAAGACCAAGGCCAAAACGAAAGAAAAAAATAGAAATGAGATTAGGTGTGGAAAAAAAGAAGCAATTTTAGGTCAGGCAGCAGTACTATAACAGGATGCGAAGTAAAAAATTTACTTCTGTTCTGACCGCGGTAGTACAGCGTGGGGTTGGCGCGGTAGTACCGCGCTCAGAGCGGAAGTGATTTTTTACGTCCACGCACCAGACGGTAGTACCGCTCCAGGGGAGCGGTAGTACCGCTCGGGGCGGATCTTGCAAGAATGCATCTTAGAACATTCGTAGAGATGAATCGGTACTATCGTTGATCAAAACTACGTAGTTGTATCACACCAAATAGCATATCTACTACACGAGCACTCTCCAACAATCTCCTCTTGCAAAGATTTAGCCAAAAATCACATTACCTACCCATGCATCTCCCAAAACCTAGAAGCAAAATAAAGAGGCAAAGAGAGAGGGACAAGGGGAGATACCAGGGTCCATGGCAAGAGGGCGAGGTGGGGATCGATCCCACCAGTTGAAATGAGAGGAGAGTGGCCGAAGAATGAGATCCGGCGAGGTCCTCCGTCGATGTTCTTGGGCAGGAGAGAGAGAGAGACGAGGTGAGGGGAAGGGATGAATGGGTGCTGCCCGCGCTTAACCCCCACGCAGTCTCGACAGCGCGGTAGTACCGCAGATCATCGCGGTAGTTCCACCCGGGCGATAGTACCGCACACTAGGCGGTAGTACTGCTCTACCAACGGCAGCAAAAAATTACTGCCGCGATGGAAGTGGTAGTACCCTGCCGTGGTCGCAGCTGTGCGAGCACAAGAGCCACCCACCTCCAGCGGTAGTACTGTGGCGTGCCACGGTAGTACCGCAAACCCAAGAAAGTGCACGCTTCGACAAAAAGAAACACAAGGCCTTTGCAATACAAACTTCAACCAAACGGACTCCCAAGAGAGACTACAAAAGAAGCAACTTAAACACGAACAAGGTCCAAAAGAAAGCAAAGAGACAACAAGGACCAAACAATGAACCAAAACTTCTCATGACGAGAGGGCGGTGGCCGGAGCCACCTATGTTTGAGTCAATTGGTATGGCACCGTGAAGAATTGTCATTGGGCCCATGACCAAAACTCATCTTTGAAGCACAAGCACCTGATACGTCTCCAACGTATCTATAATTTATAAAGTATTCATGCTAATATATTATCATTCTTGGATGTTTTACAATCATTTTATAGCAACTTTATATCATTTTTTGGGACTAACCTATTGACCCAGTGCCCAGTACCAGTTGATGTTTTTTGCTTGTTTTTTACATCGCAGGAAATCAATATCAAACGGAGTCCAAACACTGCGAAACTTTTTGTGGACTTTTTTGGACCAGAAGACATCCAGTGGGCCAAAGAAGCACCTAGGAGTGCCCCGAGGGGGGCACAACCCACCAGGGCGTGCCTGGGGGCCCAGGCGCGCCCAGGTGGGTTGTGCCCATCTCGGTGGCCTCCCATGCGCCCTCTTCGCCCTATAAATTCCCAAATATTCCAAAAACCATCGGGGTAACCCTAGATCAGAAGTTCCACCGCCGCAAGCCTTTGTAGCCATCGAAAACCAATCTAGACTCCGTTCCGGCACCCTGTCGGAGGGGTAAATCATCAACGGTGGCCATCTTCATCATCCCGGCGGCCACCATGATGAGGAGGGAGTAGTCCACCCTCGGGGTTGAGGGTTTGTACCAGTAGCTATGTGTTTAATCTCTCTCTCTCTCTCGTGTTCTTGAGATCTCATGATCTTGATGTATCGCGGGCTTTGTTAATATAGTAAGATCATATGGTGTTTTCCCCTCTCTAACTTGTTGTGATGAATTGAGTTTTCCCTTTGAGATTTAGTTTTATCGGATTGAATACTTTTATGGATTTGAGAGCACTTGATATATGTCTTGCATATGAATACTCGTGGTGACAATGGGGTATTATTTTGATTCACTCGATATATGTTTTGGCACTCAACTCACGGATTCCCGAGGTGACATTGGGGTAATCTACACATAGGGGTTGATGCACGTTCTTGTCTTTGTTTCTCCGGTAGAAATCTTGGGGCACTCTTTGAGGTTCTTTGTGTTGGATTGAGTATTGTGAATCTAAAATTATTTGGTGTTATCTTAGTACAAACTCTTGGATAGATCGATCGGAAAGAATAGCTTCAAGGTGGTTTCGTACCCTACAAACAATTCCATCTTATGTTCTCCGCTAGATAAGAACCTTGGAGTGATTCTTCATCTCACGTTGAGGGATGGTTATATGATCTAATTATATTAGCATTGTTGAGAGATTGCACTAGTGAAAGTATGGACCCTGGGCCTCATTTTCAAGCATTGCAATACCGTTTGTGCTCACTTTTGTCACTTGCTACCTTGTTGTTTTTTATTGTTCATATTAGAAAAATCAATATCTACTATCATTATTACACTTGTATCACCGTCTCTTCGCCGAACTAGTGCACCTATACAAATTACCATTGTATTTGGTGTGTTGGGGACATAAGAGACTTTTTATTATTTGGTTGTAGGGTTGTTTGAGAGAGACCATCTTCATCCTACGCCTCACACGGATTGATAAACCTTTGGTCATCCACTTGAGGGAAAATTGCCGCTGTCCTACAAAACTCTGCGCTTGGAGGCCCAACACGTGTCTACAAGAATAAAGTTGCGTAGTAGACATCAGTACCATCAACAATGGCTAATGTGAAAGAGTTGATCAATTTATGCATAATGGTGGGAGGGAGAGTTCATTGAGAGAACAACACTCCCCCTATGTCCATGCCTACACCTAAATAACACATCAAGATGAGTATGGTGGGGTGTGCAAAGGTTCAAGCCACATTGCTCAAATCAATGATATTTAGCTTATGCCTTAACTCACGAAACCTTGCTTCATCCAAAGGCTTTGTGAAAATATCTGCAAGGTTATCATGAGTGTTGACATAGTTAAACTCAATATCCCCTCTCCTAATGTGATCCTGGATGAAGTGATACCGAATCTCAATATGCTTCTTCTTGAAGTGTTGCACCGGGTTGAGAGAAATCTTGATGGCACTTTCATTGTCACACCAAAGAGGCACTTTGTCACAAATGACACCGTAATCCTTTAAAGTTTGCCTCATTCATAGAAGTTGAGCACAACAACTACCGGCGGCCACATACTCAGCTTCAGTGGAGGAGAGAGACACACAACTTTGCTTCTTAGAAAACCAACTCACCAAAGAGCAACCAAGAAATTGGCACCTCCAGAAGTTGACTTCCTATCCACTTTGTCTCCCGCCCAATCCCAATGTGAAAAGCCCACGAGGTTGAAGTTTGCTCCTCTAGGGTGCCATAAGCCAAAGTTTGGGTTATGAGCCAAATATCGAAAGATTCGCTTGACTGCCACATAGTGGCTTTCCTTAGGTGAGGCTTGAAACCGTGCACAAATTCCCACACTCAACATGATATCCGGTTTAGATGCACAAAGGTAAAGCAAGGAGCCAATCATAGAACGATATACCTTTTGATCCACCGCTTTACCATTGGGATCAATGTCAAGTTGACATTTGACAGGCATTGGTGTAGAAGCCGGCTTGACATTGACACATCTCGAACGTACCTATAATTTTTTATTGTTCCATGCTATTATATTATCAATCTTGGATGTTTTATATGCTTTTTTATATGATTTTTGGGACTAAACTATTAACCTAGAGCCCAGTGCCAGTTTTTGTTTTTTTCTTGTTTTTGAGTTTCGCAGAAAAGGAATATCAAACGGAGTCTAATTGAGCTGAAAATTTACGGTGATTTTTTATGGACCAGAAGAAGTCCCTGAAGCAAAAGAGTTTTGTGAGAAGAGCCACGAGGCCTCCACAAGGGTGGAGAGTGCGCCCTACCCCCCGGGCACGTCCTCCGTCCTTGTGCTTGACTCATGGACCCCCCTGACTTGTTCTCGGTGCCAAAAATTCCTATAAATATAGAAACCCCTAGAAATAAACCTAGATCGGGAGTTTCGCCGCTACAAGCCTCTGTAGCCACCAAAGACCAATCGGGACCCTATTCCGGCACCCTGCGGGAGGGGGAAACCATCACCGGTGGCCATCTCCGTCATCCCGGCGCTCTCCATGACGAGGAGGGAGTAGTTCACCCTCGGGGCTGAGGGTATGTACCAGTAGCTATGTGTTTGATCCCTCTCTCTCTCTCGTGTTCTTGATTTGGCACGATCTTGATGTACAACGAGCTTTGCTATTATAGTTGGATCTTATGATGTTTCTCCCCCTCTACCTTCTTGTAATGGATTGAGTTTTCCCTTTGAAGTTATCTTATCGGATTGAGTCTTTAAGGATCTAAGAATACTTGATGTATGTCTTGCATGTGTTTATCTGTGGTGACAATGGGATATTCACATGATCTACTTGATGTATGTTTTGGTGATCAACTTGCGGGTTCTATGACCTTGTGAACTTATGCATAGGGGTTGGCACACGTTTCGTCTTGACTCTCTAGTAGAAACTTTGGGGCACCCTTTGAAGTTCTTTGTGTTGGTTTGAATAGATGAATCTGAGATTGTGTGTGATGCATATCGTATAATCAAACCCGCATATACTTGTGGTGACATTGGAGTATCTAGGTGACATTAGGGTTTTGGTTGATGTGTGTCTTAAGGTGTTATTTTAGTACGAACTCTAGGGTTGTTTGTGACACTTATAGGAATAGCCCAATAGATCGATCAGAAAGAATAACTTTGAGGTGGTTTCGTACCCTACAATAATCTCTTCATTTGTTCTCCGCTATTAGTGACTTTGGAGTGACTCTTTGTTGCACGTTGAGGGATTGTTATATGATCTAATTATGTTACCATTGTTGAGAGAACTTGCACTGGTGAAAGTATGAACCCTAGGCATTGTTTCCAAGCATTGCAATACCATTTTCGCTCACTTTTACCACTCGTTACCTTCCTGTTTTTATATTTTCAGATTACAAAAACCTATATCTACCATCCATACTACGCTTGTATCACCATCTCTTCGCCGAACTAGTGCACCTATACAATTTACCATTGTATTGGGTGTGTTGGGTACACTGATACGTGTCCAACGTATCTACTTTTCCTAATGCTTTTCCTCTTGTTTTGGACTCTAATTTGCATGATTTGAATGAAACTAACTCCGGACTGACGATGTTTTCAGTAGAACTACCATGGTGTTGTTTTTGTGCAGAAATAAAAGTTCTCGGAATGGAACGAAACTTTACGAGGAATTTGTATACAATAAACAAGAATTTCTGGAGTCAAGACCTACCGGAGAGGGACACCTGGGTGGGCACAACCCACTGATAACCCACAAGTATAGGGGATCGCAACAGTTTTTGATAAGTAGGAGTGTCGAACCCAATGAGGAGCTAAAGGCAGAACAAATATTCCGTCAAGTTCTATCAACCACCGATACAACTCTACGCACGCTTGATGTTCGCTTTACCTAGAACAAGTATGAAACTAGAAGTACTTTGTAGGTGTTGTTGGATAGGTTTGCAAGATAATAAAGATTATGTAAATAAAAAGTAGGGGCTGTTTAGGTAAAGACACAACTAAGTTAGTTTTAGTAAAGAGCTTTTTGTTACAAGAAAGTTATTTATCCCTAGGCAATCGATAACTAGACCGGTAATCATTATTGCAATTTTATTTAAGGGAGAGGCATAAGCTAACATACTTTCTCTACTTGGATCATATGCACTTATGATTGGAACTCTAGCAAGCATCCGCAACTACTAAAGATCATTAAGGTAAAACCCAACCACAACATTAAAGTATCAAGTCCTCTTTATCCCATACGCAAACAACCTACTTACTCGGGTATGTGCTTCTGTCACTCATGCCACCCACCATAAGCAAATCATGAACATATTGCAAAACCCTACAGTGGGAGTCCCTCACGCTTGCGCGACACGGAGAGCACCATAGGACAGCACCAATAATAAAACATGCAACTCAAACCAATCACGATCATCAAATAACCCATAGGACAAAACGGATCTACTCAAACATCATAGGATAGCCATACATCATTGGGAAATAATATATAGCGTTGAGCACCATGTTTAAGTAGAGTTTACAACAGGTAAGAGAGGGGTTACACCGCTACATAGAGGGGGGAAGAGTTGGCGATGATGGCGGTGAAGTTGTTGGTGTAGATTGCGGTGATGATGATGGCCCCAGGTGGCACTCCGGCGCCACCGGAAGCGAGGGGGAGAGAGTCCCCCTCCTTCTTCTTCTTCCTTGACCTTCTCCCTAGATGGGAGAAGGGTTCCCCCTCTGGTCCATGGCCTCCATGGCATGGGAGGGGCGAGAGCCCCTCCGAGATTGGATATGTTTCTCTGTCTCTCTCTGTTTCTGCGTTCTCAGATTCTACCCTTTCATCGTTCCTTATATTCCCGGAGATCCGTAACTCCGATTGGGCTGAAATTTTAACACAATCTCTATCCGATATTAGCTTTCTTGCGGAGAAAGAAGGGCATCAACCGCCTTACGGGGTGGCCACAAGGGTCAGGGGCGCGCCTGCCCCCCTAGGGCATGCCCCCTGCCTCGTGGCCCCCTCGGGCATCGTCTCGCGTGGATTTTTCTTCCCAAAAATCATATATATTCCAAAAAAATCTCCGTCAGTTTTTATCCTGCTTGGACTCCATTTGATATGGATATTCTGCGAAACAAAAAACATGCAACAAACAGGAACTAGCACTAGGCACTGGATCAATATGTTAGTCCCAAAAATAGTATAAAAAGTTGCCAAAAGTATATCAAAGTTGTAGAATATTGGCATGGAACAATAAAAAATTATAGATACGACAGAGACGTATCACCCACCAGGGCGCGCCCCCCTCTCCTGGCGTGCCCACGTGGGTTGTCCCCACCTAGTGGCCCCGCAGACTCTGAAACCGATGCTATAAAATCCTATTTTTCTAGAAAAAATCAGGGAGAAAGAATTACCACGATCCACGAGACGGAGCCGCCGTCACCTCCTGTTCTTCATCGGGAGGCCAGATCTGGAGTCCGTTTGGGGCTCCAAAGAGGGGGATCTTTGTTCTTCGTTATCACCAACCCTTCTCCATCACCAATTCCTTGATGCTCCCCACCGGGAGTGAATAATTCCTTTGTAGGCTCGCTGGTCGGTGAGGAGTTGGATGACATTCATCATGTAATCGAGTTAGTTTTGTTAGGGCTTGATCCCTAGTATCCACTATGTTCTAAGATTGATGTTGCTATGCCTTTGCCATGCTTAATGCTTGTCACTTTGGGCCCGGGTGCCATGATTTTAGATTTGAACCGTTTATGTTATCACCATCATATCCATGTTCTAGATTTGATCTTGCAAGTTATAGTCACCTACTACGTGTTATGATCCAGCGACCCCAGAGTGACAATAGTCGGGACCACTCCCGGTGATGACCGTAGTTTGAGGAGTTCATGTATTCAATATGTGTTAATGCTTTGTTCCGGTTGTCTATTAAAAGGAGGACTTAACATCCCTTAGTTTCCAATAGGACCCCGCTGCCACGGGAGGGTAGGACAAAAGATGTCATGCAAGTTCTTTCCATAAGCACGTATGACTATTTACGGAATACATGCCTACATTATATTGATGAACTAGAGCTACTGATGTATCGCCCTAGGTTATAACTGTCTCATGGTGAATATCATCCAACAAGTCACCGATCCAATGCCTACGAATTTATCTTATATTGTTCTTGCTAAGTTACTACTGCTATCACTACTGTTACACTTGCTACAAAATTACTGCTATCACTGTTACTGTTATCGTTACCGTTGTTGCTGCTACTATTATCAAAACTATCATACTACTTTGCTACTGATCACTTTGTTGTAGATAATTAATCTCCGGGTGTGGTTGAATTGACAACTCAGCTGCTAATACCTTCAAACATTCTTTGGCTCCCCTTGTGTCGAATCTATAAATTTGGGTCGAATACTCTACCCTCGAAAACTGTTGCGATCCCCTATACTTGTGGGTTATATATCAAGACCTTTTTTTGGCGCCGTTGCCGGGGAGCATAGCTATATTTGTTGAGTCACTTGGGATTATTATCATATCATCACTATGAAGAATCTAAAGGATGCTAAGACTAAGATTTTCCCCTCAAAGACGAGGGGAGGTAAGGAACTGCCATCCAGTTCTGCTTTAGATTCACCTTCTGTTATAAGTAAACTTGCAACACCACCACATGCTATTAATTCTGATATGTCGCAAGTTACTAATGATGCTACTTCTGCTATGGATAATGCTTATGATGATGCTAGTACCTTGCTTGACAATGATGATGTGCCACTTGGTAAATTTCTTGATAAACAAATTGCTAGAGTAATACAACATGATGTTGTTGAATCTGATGATGAGCTTGAAACTGAATCTCCTGAAACACCTGCTAGAACTATCCTTCATAGATATGAATTGCCTAAGGTACCGGAAGGTTATGTTATGAATGAGGAGACAACTAGAGATATTCTTGCTTGTAGGGATAGAGATGATTTAGAGAAATTATTATGCAAGTATAAAGAAAAATCTCTGAATGCTAGAATGAAATGTGATCCTAAGTTTGCTACTTCAACTATCTTTATTGATGATAAGGATTACAAATTCTCTGTCGACCCAGAGTTAATTACTTTGGTTGAATCTAATCCTTTCCATGGTTATGAAACTGAAACTATTATGGCACATCTTACTAAGTTGAATGACATTGCCACCCTTTTTACTCATGATGAGAAAACTCACTATTACTTTATTCTCAAATTATTTCCGTTCTCATTAAAGGGTGATGCTAAAGCTTGGCACAGTACTCTTGCCCCTGGTTGTGTGTGTAGTCCTCAGTATATGATTTATTACTTCTCTGAAAAATATTTCCCTGTTCACAAGAAACAAGCTGCCTTGCAGGAAAATATTTAACTTTGTTCAAATTAAAGAAGAGAGTCTCCCACAAGCTTGGGGGAGGCTTGCCAATTACTTAATGCTCTGCCTGATCATCCTCTTAAGAAAAATGAAATACTTGATATCTTCTGTAGTGGACTAACCGATGCTTCTAGGGACTTCCTAGATAGTTGTGTTGGTTGTGTTTTCAGGGGACGAACTGTTGGACAAGATGAAGAATTATTGAATAACATATTGAAAAATTATGATGATTGGACTCTTCCTGAACCACCGCCTAAACCCACTCCGAAGAAGAGGGGTATATTATATCTCAGTCCTGAATATGTGCAAGAGGCAAAGAAATCTACAAAGGAAAAAGGTATTAAAGCTAAGGATGTAAAAAATTTACCTCCTATTGAAGAAATACATGGGCTTAATGAAGGAAATATGCCCTAGAGGCAATAATAAAGTTATTATTTATTTCCTTATAATCATGATAAATGTTTATTATTCATGCTAGAATTGTATTAACCGGAAACATAATACATGTGTGAATACATAGACAAACAAAGTGTCACTAGTATGCCTCTACTTGACTAGCTCGTTAATCAAAGATGTTTATGTTTCATAACCATGAACAATGAGTTGTTATTTGATTAACGAGGTCACATCATTAGTTGAATGATCTGGTTGACATGACCCATTCCATTAGCTTAGCACCCGATCGTTCAGTATGTTGCTATTGCTTTCTTCATGACTTATACATGTTCCTACAACTATGAGATTATGCAACTCCCGTTTACCGGAGGAACACTTTGGGTACTACCAAACGTCACAACGTAACTGGGTGATTATAAAGGAGTACTACAGGTGTCTCCAATGGTACATGTTGGGTTGGCGTATTTCGAGATTAGGTTTTGTCACTCCGATTGTCGGAGAGGTATCTCTGGGCCCTCTCGGTAATGCACATCACATAAGCCTTGCAAGCATTACAACTAATATGTTAGTTGTGAGATGATGTATTACGGAATGAGTAAAGAGACTTGCCGGTAACGAGATTGAACTAGGTATTGGATACCGACGATCGAATCTCGGGCAAGTAACATACCGATGACAAAAGGAACAACGTATGTTGTTATGCGGTCTGACCGATAAAGATCTTCGTAGAATATGTAGGAGCCAATATGGGCATCCAGGTCCCGCTATTGGTTATTGACCGGAGACGTGTCTCGGTCATGTCTACATTGTTCTCGAACCCGTAGGGTCCGCACGCTTAAGGTTACGATGACAGTTATATTATGAGTTTATACATTTTGATGTACCGAAGGTTGTTCGGAGTCCCGGATGTGATCATGGACATGACGAGGAGTCTCGAAATGGTCGAGACGTAAAGATTGATATATTGGAAGCCTATGTTTGGATATCGGAAGTGTTCCGGGTGAAATCGGGATTTTACCGGAATACCGGGAGGGTTACCGGAACCCCCCGGGAGCTATATGGGCCATAGTGGGCCTTAGTGGAAAAGAGAAGGGGCTGCCCTAGATGGGCTGCACGCCTCCCCCTTCCCCTAGTCCTATTAGGACTAGGAGAGGTGGCCGGCCCCCTCCTCCTCTTTTCCCCCTCCGAGGAATCCTAGTTGGACTAGGATTGGGGGGGGAATCCTACTCCCAGAGGGAGTAGGACTCTCCTGCGCCCTCCTCCTTGGCCGGCCAGCCCTCCCCCTTGGCTCCTTTATATACGGAGGCAGGGGACACCTCTAGACACACAAGTTGATCCACGTGATCTATTCCTTAGCCGTGTGCGGTGCCCCCTGCCACCATATTCCTCGATAATACTGTAGCGGAGTTTAGGCGAAGCCCTGCTGCGGTAGTTCATCAAGATCGTCACCACGCCGTCGTGCTGACGGAACTCTTCCCCGACACTTTGCTGGATCGGAGTCCGGGGATCGTCATCGAGCTGAACGTGTGCTCGAACTCGGAGGTGCCGTAGTTTCGGTGCTTGATCGGTTGGATCATGAAGACGTACGACTACTTCCTCTACGTCGTGTCAGCGCTTCCGCAGTCGGTCTGCGTTGGGTACGTAGACAACACTCTCCCGTCTCGTTGCTATGCATCACATGATCTTGCGTGTGCGTAGGATTTTTTTTTGAAATTACTACGTTCCCCAACACTTAATACACCACCGCTACCTAAGGTGGTAGACGTAGATTCTCTTATGAAATTCAATGTTAATGAGAATCCTCGCAATATGCATCCTAGCCAATGCCTTTATGAGTTTGAAAACTATATTAGAAAATAAGACCACTTCAATGCAAATGTTATGAAACAATTGAAATATAATTCTGATATGATTGCTCGCTTGAGTGACTTGTTATTTAGAATCTCAAATGATGTTAGAGGTGTTGGAAAGCATGCTTCTATGGTTCAAACTCGGTTATAACAAGTTGTTAAATCTCAAAGAGAGTTGCTTTATGAAATGAATAATAATATACATGACTTTGTTGTTAGGGTTGCAACTAGAGGAGGTAAAATGACTCAGGAACCACTTTATCCCGAGGGACACCCAAAAGGAATAGAACATGATTCACAAAGGAACAACATCACTACACCTAGTCCTTCTAAAAATAAAAAGAAAAAGAAAAATGATAGGACTTCACATGCTCCTAGTGAACCTGAAATAGAGAAACCTCCTAACAATGATAATGAAGTTTCTATCTCTGATGCTGAAACTCAGTCTGGTAATGAACACTCACCTAGTGATAATGAAAAACATAATGTTGATGTTCATGAAAATACTCAACCAAATAATAAAGAACCAGACAATGATGTTGAGATAGAACCACCTGTTGATCTTGATAACCCACAACCTAAGAATAAAAGGTATGACAAAAGAGAATTTGTTGCTAGAAAACACGGTAAAGAAAGAGAACCGTGGGTTCAAAAACCTATGCCTTTTCCACCTAAGTCAACTAAAAGGAACAATGATGAAGAATTTGAACGCTTTGCTGAAATGCTGAGGCCAGTCTTTTTGCGTACTCGCTTGACTGATATCTTGAAAATGCCTCCTTATGCAAAGTATATGAAAGACATCATCATTAATAAAAGAAAAATACCGGAAGCTGAAATCTCCACTATGATTGCTAATTATACTTTTAAGGATTGAGTACCTAAAAAACTTGGAGATCCGGGAATACCAACTATACCTTACTCCATCAAAAAGAATTATGTGAAAATTGCCTTGTGTGATTTAGGAGTTGGTGTTAGTGTTATGCCTTTCTCTTTATATAAACGACTTGATTTGAATAAACTCACACCTACTGAAAATCTTTGCAAATGGCTGACAAATCAACTGCCATACCTATCGGTATCTGTGAGGATGTGCCCGTTGTTGTTGCTAATGTTACTATTTTGACTAACTTTGTTATACTTGAGATGACCGAGGACGACAACATGTCGATTATCCTTGGTAGACCCTTCTTGAATACTACAGGGGCTGTTATTGATTGCAATAAAAGCAAAGTCACTTTTCGTATCAATGGTAATGAGCATACAATGCACTTTCCGAAGAAACAATTCCAAGTGAATGGTATTAATGTTATTGAAACATCTCCGACAATCACTATTGGAAGTTTTCAAATACCTCTCCCTACTATCAAAAAGAAATATGAAATGCTTATTGTTGGGGACATTCATATCCCCATTGAGGTAACTTAGTGATTTACGAAAGTTCTTCGGTTTCATGCTAATCGAAAGTGGTTGTTAATAAGACTTGATCAACCTTATTAATGGATCATTTTTGAGCGGTATGAAGTTGATGAATTTAGTAAGCACTACCTTCTGTCCCTACTTTTTGTTTTCTGTTTTTATTAGTTAAATAAAATAAAATGCCATGTTTTGTCTGTTTTCTGAATTTCCCGTGCAATAAAAAAAGACCCCAAAATAAAAGTTCTCGGAATGCCCTGAAAATTTAATACGTCTGAATATTTAAATTTTTTTGGTGCAAATAACATCAAAGGGAGGTGCACCAGGTGGGCACAACCCACCTGGGCGCGCTAGGGCCCCAGGCGCGCCCTGGTGGGTTGTGGTCCCCACATGGGCCCCCTCACTTATCTCTTTACACCACATCATCACTTACCTCCAGAAAAAATTCTCCATTGCTCTCTCTCCCATGTTCTTGCTCTCAAACCCGCGGATGTCGATCTCTTTGCTCGAAGCTCCGTTTCCGAAACTGTTTCAGGGGATTGTTGCTTGGTATGTAACTCCACCGTTTGTCCAATTAGTTTTTGTTTTTGTGGTTTATATTTTGAATAATTAGCTACTCTTGGTGCTGCTGTAGATGACCTTGTATGTTGAATTCTTAGAGTTCTAAGTAGTTTGAATGCTTGTTATGCCCTCTATGTATCCCTATGAGTAGTTGGTATCATTTTTGTGAAGTTCTGTTGAGAAAATTTTGTGGACTAAAAATTTCAGAATTTTTGTTCATAGGAAAACCATGAATATCTTTAGGAAGTTTGGCTCCAAGAAGAACTCCAAGGGTGTTATTGGGGAGTCATCTGACAGTGATCTCCATACTCGGAGGTTGGCGGAAGTACGGCCGTGTGAATGGCCGCACACACCATTCATGGAAGAGGCCAGAATCCTTAAGGAGTTCACGCAATATGTTGCTAATGCCGGCCTCACCGACTTGATCGCATCTAAATACGAACAGTATCATCTCCTCACAAACTCCTTTGTTCAAAGCTTTACTTCCCTCCCTAGGAATAATCCTCTTGAAGTGCGATTTGATTTATATGCTGAAACCCATCAGATACCACTTACTGAATTTTGTAACATATGCATGATCCCATCTGATGGGAGCTTAGCTGAGCCCAGGCCAGTAGAGTTTGAGGCCTTTTATCATACCTTGACAGTGGGAGATGAGAGAGGGGTGTCGGCCGTCACTGCCACTAGCATACACTTTCCTGCAGTGCATTATTTTACTTTATTTATCGCTAAGTGTTTGGTTGCTAGAGAAAAGGTGGGTGCGCTCAGCACACCAGACTTTGCTGTTTTACGTCGCGCACTAGAGGGCGACACCACTTATAGCCTGGGAGCTAGTGTGGCACGTCGCCTCCACATTAATAGGTCCGAGGGTAAAAATTGTTGGGGAACGTAGTAATTTCAAAAAAATTCCTACGCACACACAAGATCATGGTGATGCATAGCAACGAGAGGGGAGAGTGTAGTCTACATACCCTCGTAGACCGGCAACGGAAGCGTTGACACAACGTAGAGGAAGTAGTCATACGTCTTCCCGATCCGACCGATCCAAGTACCGAACGTACGGCACCTCCGAGTTCTGCACACGTTCAACTTGGTGACGTCCCTCGAGGTTCGATCCAGCAAAACATTGAGGGAGAGTTTCGTCAGCACGACGACGTGATGACGGTGATGATGTTCTACCGACGCACGGCTTCGCCTAAGCACCGCTACGATATGACCGAGGTGGAATATGGTGGAAGAGGGCACCGCACACGGCTAAGGAACAATCACGAAGATCAACTTGTGTGTCATGGGGTGCCCCCTTGCCCCCGTATATAAAGGAGGGAGAGGGGGAGGTGAGGCCGGCCCTAGGGGTGCGCCTGGAGGAGTCCTACTCCCACTGGGAGTAGGACTCCCCCCTCTTGCCTTGTTGGAAAAGGAAGGGGGAAGGGAAAAACAGGAAAGGGGGGCGCGCCCCCTTCCTTGTCCTATTCGGACTAGGGGGGAGGGGGCACGCGGCCTTCCCTGGCCGAACCTCCTCTTCTCCCTTATGGCCCATGTAGGCCCAATAACCCCCGGGGGGGTTCCGGTAACCCCTCAGTACTCCAGTAAAATCCCGATTTTACCCGGAACGTTTCCGATATCCAAATATAGGCTTACAATATATCAATCTTTATGTCTCGACCATTTCGAGACTCCTCGTCATGTCCGTGATCACATCTGGGACACCGAACAACCTTCGGTACATCAAAACACAAAAACCCTAATTACGATCGTCACCGAACTTTAAGCGTGCGGACCCTACGGGTTCGAGAACTATGTAGACATGACCGAGACACGTCTCTGGTCAATAACCAATAGCGGAACCTGGATGCTCATATTGGCTCCTACATATTCTAAGAAGATCTTTATCGGTCAGACTGCATAACAACATACGTTGTTCCCTTTGTCATCGGTATGTTACTTGCCCAAGATTCGATCGTCAGTATCTCAATACCTAGTTCAATCTCGTTACCGGCAAGTCTCTTTACTCGTTCCGTAATACATCACCCCGCAACTAACTTATTAGTTGCAATGCTTGCAAGGCTTAAGTGATGTGCATTACCGAGAGGGCCCAGAGATACCTCTCCGACAATCGGAGTGACAAATCCTAATCTCGAAATACGCCAACCCAACAAGTACCTTCAGAGACACCTGTAGAGCACCTTTATAATCACCCAGTTACGTTATGACCTTTGGTAGCACACAAAGTGTTCCTCTGGTAAATGGGAGTTGCATAATCTCATAGTCATAGGAACATGTATAAGTTATTAAGAAAGCAATAACAACAAACTAAACGATCAAGTGCTAAGCTAACGGAATGGGTCAAGTCAATCACATCATTCTCCTAATGATGTGATCCCGTTAATCAAATGATAACTCATGTCTATGGTTAGGAAACATAACCATCTTTGATCAACGAGCTAGTCAAGTAGAGGCATACTAGTGACACTCTGTTTGTCTATGTATTCACACATGTATTATGTTTCCGGTTAATACAATTCTAGCACGAATAATAAACATTTATCATGATATAAGGAAATAAATAATAACTTTATTATTGCCTCTAGGGCATATTTCGTTCAGTCTCCCATTTGCACTAGAGTCAATAATCTAGACTACACAGTAATGATTCTAACACCCATGGAGCCTTGGTGCTGATCATGTTTTGCTCGTGGAAGAGGCTTAGTCAGCGGGTCTACAATATTCAGATCCGTATGTATCTTGCAAATTTCTATGTCTCCCACTTGGACTTAATCCCGAATGGAATTGAAGCGTCTCTTAATGTGCTTGGTTCTCTTGTGAAATCTGGATTCCTTTGCCAAGGCAATTGCACCAGTACTGTCACAAAAGATTTTCATTGGACCCGATGCACTAGGTATGACACCTAGATCGGATATGAACTCCTTCATCTAGACTCCTTCATTTGCTGCTTCCGAAGCAGCTATGTACTCCGCTTCACATGTTGATCCCGCCACGACGCTTTGTTTAGAACTGCACCAACTGACAGCTCCATCGTTCAATATAAACACGTATCCGGTTTGCGAATTAGAATCGTCCGGATCAGTGTCAAAGCTTGCATCAACGTAACCATTTACAATGAGCTCTTTGTCACCTCCATATACGAGAAACATATCCTTAGTCCTTTTCAGGTATTTCAGGATGTTCTTGACCGCTGTCCAGTGATCCACTCCTGGATTACTTTGGTACCTCCCTGCTAGACTTATAGCAAGGCACACATCAGGTCTGGTACACAGCATTGCATACATGATAGAGCCTATGGCTGAAGCATAGGGAACATCTTTCATTTTCTCTCTATCTTCTGCGGTGGTCGGACATTGAGTCTTACTCAACTTCACACCTTGTAACACAGGCAAGAACCCTTTCTTTGCTTGATCCATTTTGAACTTCTTCAAAACTTTGTCAAGGTATGTGCTTTGTGAAAGTCCAATTAAGCGTCTTGATCTATCTCTATAGATCTTAATGCCCAATATGTAAGCAGCTTCACCGAGGTCTTTCATTGAAAAACTTTTATTCAAGTATCCCTTTATGCTATCCAGAAATTCTATATCATTTCCAATCAATAATATGCCATCCACATATAATATCAGAAATGCTACAGAGCTCCCACTCACTTTCTTGTAAATACATGCTTCTCCAAAAGTCTGTATAAAACCAAATGCTTTGATCACACTATCAAAGCGTTTATTCCAACTCCGAGAGGCTTGCACCAGTCCATAAATGGATCGCTGGAGCTTGCACACTTTGTTAGCTCCCTTTGGATCGACAAAACCTTCTGGTTGCATCATATACAACTCTTCTTCCAGAAATCCATTCAGGAATGCAGTTTTGACATCTATTTGCCAAATTTCATAATCATAAAATGCGGCAATTGCTAACATGATTCGGACAGACTTAAGCATCGCTAGGGGTGAGAAGGTTTGATCGTAGTCAATCCCTTGAACTTGTTGAAAACCTTTCGCAACAAGTCGAGCTTTGTAGACAGTAACATTACCGTCAGCGTCAGTCTTCTTCTTGAAGATCCATTTATTCTCAATTACTTGCCGATCAACGGGCAAGTCAACCAAAGTCCACACTTTGTTCTCATACATGGATCCCATCTCAGATTTCATGGCTTCTAGCCATTTTGCGGAATCTGGGCTCACCATCGCTTCTTCATAGTTCGTAGGTTCATCATGATCTAGTAGCATGACTTCCAGAACAGGATTACCGTACCACTCTGGTGCGGGTCTTACTCTGGTTGATCTACGAGGTTCGGTAGTAACTTGATCTGAAGTTTCATGATCATTATCATTAGCTTCCTCACTAATTGGTGTAGGTGTCACAGAAACCGGTTTCTGTGATGTACTACTTTCCAATAAGGGAGCAGGTACAGTTACCTCATCAAGTTCTACTTTCCTCCCACTAACTTCTTTCGAGAAAAACTCCTTCTCTAGAAAGACTCCGAATTTAGCAACAAAAGTCTTGCCTTCGGATCTGTGATAGAAGGTGTACCCAACAATCTTCTTTGGGTATCCTATGAAGACACATTTCTCCGATTTGGGTTCAAGCTTATCAGGTTGAAGCTTTTTCACATAAGCATCGCAGCCCCAAACTTTCAGAAACGACAACTTTGGTTTCTTGCCAAACCACAGTTCATAAGGCGTCGTCTCAACAGATTTCGATGGTGTCCTATTTAACATGAATGCAGCCGTCTCTAAAGCATAACCCCAAAACGATAGCGGTAAATCAGTAAGAGACATCATAGATCGCACCATATCTAATAAAGTACGATTACGACGTTCAGACACACCATTACGCTGTGGTGTTCCGGGTGGCGTGAGTTGAGAAACTATTCCGCATTGTTTCAAATGTAGACCAAACTTGTAACTCAAATATTCTCCTCCATGATCAGATCGTAGAAACTTTATTTTCTTGTTACGATGATTTTCAACTTCACTCTGAAATTCTTTGAACTTTTCAAATGTTCCAGACTTATGTTTCATTAAGTAGATATACCCATATCTGCTTAAATCATCTCTGAAGGTGAGAAAATAACGATATCCGCCACGAGCCTCAACATTCATTGGACCACATACATCTATATGTATGATTTCCAACAAATCTGTTGCTCTCTCCATAGTACCGGAGAATGGCGTTTTAGTCATCTTACCCATGAGGCATGGTTCGCAAGTACCAAGTGATTCATAATCAAGTGGTTTCAAAAGTCCATCAGTATGGAGTTTCTTCATGCGCTTTACACCGATATGACCTAAACGGTAGTGCCACAAATAAGTTGCACCATCATTATCAACTCTACATCTTTTTATTTCAACATTATGAATATGTGTATTACTACTATCGAGATTCATCAAAAATAGACCACTCTTCAAGGGTGCATGACCATAAAAGATATTACTCATATAAATAGAACAACCATTATTCTCTGATTTAAATGAATAACCGCCTCGCATCAAACAGGATCCAGATATAATGTTCATGCTCAACGCTGGCACCAAATAACAATTATTTAGGTCTAATACTAATCCCGAAGGTAGATGTAGAGGTAGCGTGCCGACCGCGATCACATCGACTTTGGAACCATTTCCCACGCGCATCGTCACCTCGTCCTTAGCCAATTTTCGCTTAATCCGTAGCCCCTGTTTCGAGTTGCAAATGTTAGCAACAGAACCAGTATCAAATACCCAGGTGCTACTGCGAGCATTAGTAAGGTACACATCAATAACATGCATATCACATATACCTTTGTTCACTTTGCCATCCTTCTTATCCGCCAAATACTTGGGGCAGTTCCGCTTCCAGTGACCAGTCTGCTTGCAGTAGAAGCACTCAGTCTCAGGCTTAGGTCCAGACTTGGGTTTCTTCTCTTGAGCAGCAACTTGTTTGTTGTTCTTCTTGAAGTTCCCTTTCTTCTTCCCTTTGCCCTTTTTCTTGAAACTGGTGGTCTTATTGACCATCAACACTTGATGCTCCTTCTTGATTTCTACCTCCGCGGCTTTTAACATCGCGAAGAGCTCAGGAATAGTCTTATTCATCACTTGCATATTATAGTTCATCACACAGCTTTTGTAGCTTGGTGGCAGTGATTGAAGAACTCTGTCAATGACACTATCAACAGGAAGATTAACCCCCAGTTGAGTCAAGTGATTATGATACCCAGAAATTTTGAGTATATGTTCACTGACAGAACTATTCTCCTCCATTTTGCAGCTATAGAACTTATTGGAGACTTCATATCTCTCAATCCCGGCATTTGCTTGAAATATTAACTTCAACTCCTGGAACATCTCATATGCTCCATGACATTCAAAACATCGTTGAAGACCCGGTTCTAAGCCGTAAAGCATGGCACACTAAACTATCGAGTAGTCATCAGCTTTGCTCTGCCAGACGTTCATAACATCTGGTGTTGCTCCTGCAGCAGGCTTGGCACTTAGCGGTGCTTCCAGGACGTAATTCTTCTGTGCAGCAATGAGGATAATCCTCAAGTTACGGACCCAGTCCGTGTAATTGCTACCATCATCTTTCAACTTTGCTTTCTCAAGAAACGCATTAAAAATTAACGGAACAACAGCACGAGCCATCTATCTACAATCAAACATAGACAAGCAAGATACTATCAGATACTAAGTTCATGATAAATTTAAGTTCAATTAATCATATTACTTAAGAACTCCCACTTAGAAAGATATCCCTCTAATCCTCTAAGTGATCACGTGATCCAAATCAACTAAACCATGTCCGATCATCACGTGAGATGGAGTAGTATTAATGGTGAACATCAATATGTTGATCATATCTACTATATGATTCACGCTCGACCTTTCGATCTCCATGTTCCGAGGCCATATCTGTTATGTGCTAGGCTCGTCAAGTTTAACCTGAGTATTCCGCGTGTGCAACTGTCTTGCACCCGTTGTATTTGAACGTAGAGCCTATCACACCCGATCATCACGTGGTGTCTCAGCACGAAGAACTTTCGCAACGGTGCATACTCAGGGAGAACACTTATACTTTGATAATTTAGTGAGGGATCATCTTACAATGCTACCGTCAATCAAAGCAAGATAAGATGCATAAAAGATAAACATCACATGCAATCAATATAAGTGATATGATATGGCCATCATCATCTTGTACTTTTGATCTCCATCTCCGAAGTACCGTCATGATCACCATCGTTACCGGCGCGACACCTTGATCTCCATCGTAGCATCGTTGTCGTCTCGCCAATCTTATGCTTCCACGACTATCGCTACCGCTTAGTGATAAAGTAAAGCATTACAGCGCGATCGTATTGCATACAATAAAGCGACAACCATATGGCTCCTGCCAGTTGCCGATAACTCGGTTACAAAACATGATCATCTCATACAATAAAATTTAGCATCATGTCTTGACCATATCACATCACAACATGCCCTGCAAAAACAAGTTAGACGTCCTCTACTTTGTTGTTGCAAGTTTTACGTGGCTGCTATGGGCTTAGCAAGAACCGTTCTTACCTACGCATCAAAACCACAACGATAGTTTGTCAAGTTGGTGCTGTTTTAACATTCGCAAGGACCGGGCGTAGCCACACTTGGTTCAACTAAAGTTGGAGAAACTGACACCCGCCAGCCACCTGTGTGCAAAGCACGTCGGTAGAACCAGTCTCGCGTAAGCGTACGCGTAATTTTGGTCCGGGCCGCTTCATCCAACAATACCGCCGAACCAAAGTATGACATGCTGGTATGCAGTATGACTTATATCGCCCACAACTCACTTGTGTTCTACTCATGCACAACATCAACGCATAAAACCTAGGCTCGGATGCCACTGTTGGTGAATGTAGTAATTTCAAAAAAGTTCCTACGCACACACAAGATCATGGTGATTCATAGCAACAAGAGGGGAGAGTGTAGTCTACGTACCCTCGTAGACCGGCAACGGAAGCGTTGACACAACGTAGAGGAAGTAGTCGTACGTCTTCCCGATCCGACCGATCCAAGTACCGAACGTACGGCACCTCCGAGTTCTGCACACGTTCAACTTGGTGACGTCCCTCGAGCTTCGATCCAGCAAAACGTTGAGGGAGAGTTTCGTTAGAACGACGGTGTGATGACGGTGATGATGTTCTACCGACGCAGGGCTTCGCCTAAGCACCGCTACGATATGACCAAGGTGGAATATGGTGGAAGGGGGCACCGCACACGGCTAAGGAACGATCACGAAGATCAACTTGTGTGTCATGGGGTGCCCCCTTGCCCCCGTATATAAAGGAGGGAGAGGGGGAGGTGTGGCCGGCCCTATGGGTGCGCCTGGAGGAGTCCTACTCCCACTGGGAGTAGGACTCCCCCCTCTTGCCTTGTTGGAAAAGGAAGGAGGAAGGGAGAAAGAGGAAAGGGGGGCGCCGCCCCCCTTCCTTGTCCTATTCGGACTAGGGGGAGGGGGCGCGCGGCCTGCCCTGGCCGGCCCTCCTCTTCTCCCTTATGGTCCATGTAGGCCCAATAACCCCCGGGGGGGGGGGTTCCGGTAACCCCCCGGTACTCCCGTAAAATCCCGATTTTACCCGGAACGTTTCCGATATCCAAATATAGGCTTCCAATATATCAATCTTTATGTCTCGACCATTTAGAGACTCCTCGTCATGTCCGTGATCACATCCGGGACACCGAACAACCTTCGGTACATCAAAACACAAAAACCCTAATTACGATCGTCACCGAACTTTAAGTGTGCGGACCCTATGGGTTCGAGAACTATGTAGACATGACCGAGACACGTCTCCAGTCAATAACCAATAGCGGAACCTGGATGCTCATATTGGCTCCTACATATTCTACGAAGATCTTTATCGGTCAGACCGCATAACAACATACGTTGTTCCCTTTGTCATCGGTATGTTACTTGCCCTAGATTCGATCGTCCATATCTCAATACCTAGTTCAATCTCGTTACCGGCAAGTCTCTTTACTCGTTCCGTAATACATCATCCCGCAACTAACTTATTAGTTGCAATGCTTGCAAGGCTTAAGTGATGTGCATTACCGAGAGGGCCTAGAGATACCTCTCTGACAATCGGAGTGACAAATCCTAATCTCGGAATACGCCAACCCAACAATTACCTTCGGAGACACCTGTAGAGCACCTTTATAATCACCCAGTTACGTTGTGACGTTTGGTAGCACACAAAGTGTTCCTCCGGTAAACGGGAGTTGCATAATCTCATTGTCATAGGAACATGTATAAGTTATGAAGAAAGCAATAGCAACAAACTAAACGATCAAGTGCTAAGCTAACGGAATGGGTCAAGTCAATCACATCATTCTCCTAATGATGTGATCCCGTTAATCAAATGACAACGCATGTCTATGGTTAGGAAACATAACCATCTTTGATCAATGAGCTAGTCAAGTAGAGGCATACTAGTGACACTCTGTTTGTCTATGTATTCACACATGTATTATGTTTCCGGTTAATACAATTCTAGCATGAATGATAAACATTTATCATGATATAAGGAAATAAATAATAACTTTATTATTGCCTCTAGGGCATATTTCCTTCAAAAATACATGGTGGGATTTTCACTACTCGTTTGGCGGCTCACTTCGAGGTTGAGATACGCCTTCATGATTACCCTCTGACCAAGGTTTACCTAGATCGTGCGGCCATGGATCAACACCATTTTACTGATATTGAATCTCCTAACATCCCTGTTCCATATAACCTGGTTTTTAGCATCAATACTCGTGATATTATTCCATTGCCTGCTCCTGCTTTGTTTGATCCTGTTGCCAGGGGCGGATATAGGATTATGCCTGCGGACATCATCACCTACCGGAATGCTCGGGCTGCTGCAGAGGAGGAGGAAGAGCCTCAACAGTGAGATTGGTGGATGTCCGCTCCTCATTACCCCAACTACTATCCAGGCTTCTCATTGTTTACCAAGTTAGGCCAAGAGCCTAAGCTTGGGGGAGTACGTGTTTCTCACCGACATTACATTCATGAACACTTATTCTAGTTGTCGGTGTTCACACTTTATCATTGTATCATCCATGTTTAGATTTATTTTTCTTGCTTTCTTCTTGTGTGTTTGAAAAACTTTAGAAAAACAAAAAAATAGTTGTAGTTAGCTTACTTTCTATGCATCCTTAGCTGTAATATTAAAAATAAAACCCAAAAAGATTTTCTTGTTCTTCTTTTGTTTATTGGAGCTTTCCCGTGTAAATAGTTCTTCTCGTCTTTGTTTTTCCCTTTTATTTGCTTGTTCGAGAAAACCAAAAACTCTAAAAATATTTTAGTGTGTTTATCTGAATTTCTTTTCTTTTTATTCGAGTTGTACCGAGGAGAAGACCATGATGAAAATGTTGAGTGGCTCTCATATGAATAACTGTTGAACTAATAAAGAGCCCATTTTACCTTGTCTTCTCCCGTTGAATAAAATGTTTACAGATTCCAGCTTAGTCCATGGCACTCTTGCACTATTATTATTTTCATATCGTTCGGTCGTGCAAGTGAAAGGCAATAATGACGATATTCGATGAACTGGCCATGGCAGAGAGAAACTGATATCAACTCAACTTGTTCCGTTTGTGTAAATATGTTTAACCTAGTATCCATGATTCATCCCATTATGATTAAACATGTTTGCAATGACAATTAGAGATTATAGTTTCTCATGCCATGCATAAGTAGCCGGGAGTGGATAATGATTTATCTTGGATATCAACATTGCGTTAAAATGATTGTGATGTAGTATGATGATATGGTATCCTCCTCTGAATGTTTGAGTGGCTTGACTTGGCACATGTTCATGCATGTAGTTGAATCGAAACCAACATAGCCTTTATGATATTTATGTTCATGGTGTTCATATCCTACTCATGCTAGTGTCCAATGTTACTTATGCATAATGCATGTTTATGACCGTTGTTGCTCTCTAGATGGCCGCTTCTCAATCTAATTGCTAGCCTTCGCCTGTACTAAGTGGGAATTCTGCTTGTACATCAAAAACCTTGAACCCAAAGTTATTCCAGATGAGTCCACCATACCTACCTATATACGGTATTACCCTGCCATCCTAAGTAAATTTTCATGTGCCACCTCTAAAAACTTCTAAAAAAATATCCTTTTGTGTGCCTGGATCGTTCATGGAACGACATAAGGTGGTCGGTATCTTCCATGCTAAGCGCGTTATTCTCAGGTCGAGTGTTTATTCACTCGCCATCGCACGAGAAAAGAGCGGTAATAGGGATGCCCAGTCCCAAACCGCAAACAGAAAAAGCTTACAAATAATCAAACAAAAACTCCCAATGGAGTCAAAACCTTTACTTCTATCACTTGGGAACCGCCACTAGCATGCTTAGCATGGAAGATACTGATAACTGATAGTCGTGAAGTAAATGAGAAGGGTGCATGTCTCAAAATTTCATTTACCTCTGTTTAAAAACTTGATCTCTGGCACCTCTGCAAATCACTGCTTCCCTCTGCGAAGGGACTATCTATTTACTTTTATGTTGTGTCATTACCTTCTAAAACAAGCGCCAGAACCTGAGAGCACTGTTGTCATGACTTATGCATTGTGCGTAGCTAATGTTGGGTGCACCATGACTGGATCTTTTCAACCAGGAATTACAATGTTTAGTCACTGCTTGAACTTTGGAGGTGCTCTGCATTTATGTTTTGCGGTCTCGGAAAGGGCTAGCGAGATACCACTATTGTCATATTATATCATGGTTGTTTTGACAACGTGTTGTTGTTTGAGATATCTTATTATTGCTCGCTAGCTAATTGTTTTATTGATATGAGTTAATATAATCTTTAAGAGTTATTGCCGGCATGGTTAGTTATAATGTTGGCTGAAAACCTGGGTGTTATTTAAGCTTATTTATGCAAACAAGAGCAAAAGAGTTTGTAAAAGTTTTTCTTTTTCACTTTCAGCTTATCAACTGAATTGCTTGAGGACAAGCAAATGTTTAAGCTTGGGGGAGTTGATACGTCTCCAACGTATCTACTTTTCCTAACGCTTTTCCTCTTGTTTTGGACTCTAATTGGCATGATTTGAATGAAACTAACCCTGGACTGACGCTATTTTTAGCAGAACTACTATGGTGTTGTTTTTGTGCAGAAATAAAAGTTCTCGGAATGGAACGAAATTTTGCGAGGAATTTTTATACAATAAACAAGAATTTCTGGAGCCAAGACCTACCGGAGAGGGGCACCTAGGGGGCACAAACCACCAGGGCGCGCCCCCCTCTCCTGGCGCGCCCAGTTGGGTTGTCCCCGCCTGGTGGCCCCGCAGACCCTGAAACCGATGCTATAAAATCCTATTTTTTCAGAAAAAATCAGGGAGAAAGAATTATCACGATCCACAAGACGGAGCCGCCATCACCTCCTATTCTTCATCGGGAGGCCAGATCTGGAGTTCATTTGGGGCTCCGGAGAGGGGGATCTTCATTCTTCGTCATCACCAACCCTTCTCCATCGCCAATTCCATGATGCTCCCCACCGAGAGTGAGTAATTCCTTCGTAGGCTCGCTGGTCGGTGAGGAGTTGGATGTGATTCATCATGTAATCGAGTTAGTTTTGTTAGGGCTTGATCCCTAGTATCCACCATGTTCTAAGATTGATGTTGCTATGACTTTGCCATGCTTAATGCTTGTCACTTTGGGCCCGGGTGCCATGATTTCATATCTGAACCGTTTATGTTATCACCATTATATCCATGTTCTAGATCCGATCTTTCAAGTTATAGTCACCTACTACGTGTTATGATCCGGCAACCCCGGAGTGACAATAGTCGGGACCATTCCCGGTGATGACCGTAGTTTGAGGAGTTCATGTATTCAATATGTGTTAATGCTTTGTTCCGGTTCTCTATTAAAAGGAGGCCTTAATATCCCTTAGTTTCCAATAGGACCCCGCTGCCACGGGAGGGTAGGACAAAAGATGTCATGCAAGTTCTTTCCATAAGCACGTATGACTATTTACGGAATACATGCCTACATTATATTGATGAACTAGAGCTAGCGCCATATCGCCCTAGGTTATAGCTGTCTAATGATGAATATCATCCAACAAGTCACCGATCCAATGCCTAAGAATTTATCTTATATTGTTCTTGCTAAGTTACTACTGCTAACATCACTGTTACACTTGCTACAAAATTACTGCTATCACTGTTACTGTTACCTGCTGCTGCTACTATTATCAAAACTATCATACTACTTTGCTACTGATCACTTTGTTGCAGATAATTAATCTCCAGGTGTGGTTGAATTGACAACTCAACTGCTAATACCTTCAAATATTCTTTGGCTCCCCTTGTGTCGAATCTATAAATTTGGGTCGAATACTCTACCCTCAGAAACTATTGCAATCCCCTATACTTGTGGGTTATCAGACACAAGAGACTCTTTGTTATTTGGTTGAAGGGTTATTTGAGAGAGACCATCTTCATCCTACGCCTCCCACGGATTGATAAACCTTAGGTCATCCACTTGAGGGAAAATTGCTATTGTCCTACAAAACTCTGCGCTTGGAGGCCCAACACGAGTCTACAAGAAGAAGGTTGCATATTAGACATTAGACATCACTTAGCTTGAATCTCTTGAGCATGTCTTGAGTGTATTTGTCTTGGTTGATGAAGGTTCCTTATCTTCTTTGTTTGATTTTGAACTCGAGAAAGAACTTCAACTCTCCCATCATGGACATCTTGAACTTTGAGGTCATGAGTGCGGCAAACTCCTCATTGAAAGCTTTGTTAGGAGAACCAAAGATAATATCATCAACATATAGTTGGCATACAAATAACTCCCCTTTGACCTTCTTAGTAAAAAGAGTGGGGTCGATTTTCCCAATTTTGAACCCACGATCTTGCAACAACTCGGTAAGGTGCTCATACCACACACGTGGGGCTTGTTTAAGGCCATAGAGTGCCTTATCGAGTTGGTACACATGCTTGGGGAACTCGGGATCCTCAAACCCCGGGGGTTGTTTGACATACACCAACTCATTAATAGGATCATTAAGAAAATCACTCTTCATATCCATTTGTTGCAACTAGAAGTTATGATGAGAATCATAAGCAATTAAGAAACGAATAGATTCAAGGCGAGCAACGGGAGCAAAGGTTTCACCATAGTCGTTACCCTCGACTTGGGAGTAGCCTTGTGCCACCAAACGATCCTTGTTGCGAACAATAATCCCGTGATCATCTTGCTTGTTCTTGAATATCCATTTGGTTCCAATGACATTATGGTTCTCCTTTGGCCTTGGCGCCAATCTCGACACCTTGTTGTGCTCGAAGTTGTTGAGTTCTTCATGCATGTCATTAAGCCAATCCGGGTCCTTGAGCGCCTCATAGACCTTTTGGGGTTCAACACAAGAAACAACACATGATGTTCACAATAATTTGCTAATTTTCTACGAGTGCTTACCCCCTTTCTTAAGCTTCCAAGCACATTCTTCATGAGATGATCTTTGGTAGTGAGCTTGGAGGCAATCTTGGCGGCACGACGCTCCAATTCCTCCTCAAGAGAGAGTCAAGGAGCGGTAACTTGATCATCATGAGTGTCGTCTTGAGCTTGTTCTTGATCTTGAACTAGCTCGGTGACAAGAACTTGACCTTGGGCATCACTTGGTGGATCACCACCATCTTGAGGTTGATCTTGCCCTTGATCTTGTTCATTTGGTTGAGTGCCTTCACTTTGTTCTTCAGAAGCGTGTGTGTCTTGGGTTGGTGATGTTCCACTTGAGTGGAACATTGTCCTTCTCCTTCGGCCACAAGGGGTTCCTCAATGGCTAGGATATGACCAACACCCATTCTTCTTATGGCTTGGGGAGGAATTTCATCACCTACATCACAAGTACCACTTTGCTCCACTTGGGAGCCGTTATTCTCATCAAACTCCACGTTACACATCTCATCAATGAGTCTCGTGGACTTGTTGAGGACACGGTAAGCATGAGAGTTGGTAGCATAACCAACAAATATGCCCTCATGAGCTCTAGCCTCAAATTTAGACAAATGAACACCTTTCTTGAGAATGAAACACTTACAACCGAACACCCGGAAGTACTTGAGGTTGGGCTTATTGCCGGTAAGTATCTCATACAGAGTCTTGTTCAAGCCTTTGCGGAGACTAGTAATAATGTACGTGCAATGCACGTTTATATTAGGTAGGATATTAGTTGCATGTTATATTAGGTAAGATATATCTGTTGCACATTGGTATTTGGTAAGATATCAATTACTTTTTCACGGGAATGGTAGGATATTGATTACATGGCAGATTTCAAGGGATAGTGTTTAGTCAAAATGTGTTTATAACCAATGGCAATGGTGGGTAATTAGAGTGTTAAGCATGTTTGGTGCTCAACATTGGAGAGATTTGAACCGCCAGATAACATGATTTGACGGTCAAGATGGTTTGGATCTGCCCATTTGGGTCTTTTTATATTGGTATAGATAAAGGCGATTGGATGCATGGCAAGCGGTGTTGATGGCTTCGGCCCAAAAGTTGTACGGGCACTTGAACTCCGCCATCATGGTCCTTGCCGCATCCATCAACGTCCGGTTCTTCCTCTCTGCTACACCATTTTGTTGAGGGGTGTAAGGTGCAGAATATTGATGCTTGAGCCTCTCATCACTAAGAAACTCATCCAAGGTGTAGTTCTTGAATTCGGTGCCATTGTCACTTGATACGTCCATTTTGCATCATATTTCTTACTGTTATTTATAATGTTTTTATCCATAATAATGCTTTTTGGAGTAATTCTAATGCATTTTCTCTCATAATTTGCAAGGAACACACCAAGAGGGAGAATTCCGGCAGCTGGAAATCTGGACCTGGAAAAGTTACGTCAGGCCACCTATTCTGCACAACTCCAAATGAGCTGAAACTTTACGGAGATTTTTTATGGATTATTTAAGAAATACTGGAGCCAATAAACACCAGAGGGGGGCCAGAAGGTGGGCACAACCCACCTGGTCGCGCCAGGCCCCCCTGGCGCGCCCTGGTGGGTTGTGGCTTCCTAGGCCCACCTCCGGTGCCCATCTTCTGTTATATAAGTGGTTTTGACCTAGAAAAAATAAGGATAATACTTCCGGGACGAAGCGACGCCGCCTTGAGGTGGAACTTGGGTAGGAACACTTTTGCCCTCCGACGGAGCGATTCTGCCAGGGGAACTTCCCTCTCGGAGGGGGAAATCATCGTCATCATCATCACCAACAACTCTCCCATCTTGGGGAGGGCAATCTCCATCAACATCTTCAACAGCACCATCTCATCTCAAACCCTAGTTCATCTCTTGTATTCAATCTTGTTACCGGAACCTTAGATTGTTGCTAGGGGGTGACTAGTAGTGTTGATTACATCTCATAGTTGATTACTATATGGTTTATTTGGTGGAAGATTATATGTTCAGATCCATTATGCATATTAATACCCCTCTGATCATGAGCATGTTTATTGTTTGTGAGTAGTTACCTTTGTTCTTGAGGTCACAGGAGAAATCATGTTGCAAGTAATCATGTGAATTTGATATGTGTTCGATATTTTGATAGTATGTATGTTGTGATTCCCTTAGTGGTGTCATGTGAATGTCGACTACATGACACTTGACCCTACTTGGGCCTAAGGGAATGCATTGTGGAGTAGTAAATAGATGGTGGGTTGCGAGAGCGACAGGAACTTAAACCCCAGTTTATGCACTATTCCGTAAGGGACCGATTGGATCCTAGAGTTTAATGCTATGGTTAGAGTTTATTCTTAATACTTTTCTCGTAGTTCCGGATGCTTGCGGGAGGGTTAATAATAAGTAGGAGGTTTGTTCAAGTAAGAACAACACCTAAGCACAGGTCCACCCACATATGAAATTATCAAAGTAGCGAACACAAATCAAACCAACATGATGAAAGTAACTAGATGAAATTCCCGTGTACCCTCAAGAACGCTTTGCTTATTATAAGAGACCGTTTTGGCCTGTCCTTTGCCTCAAAAGGACTGGGCTACCTTGCTGCATACTTGTCACTATTATCATTACTTGCTTATTACAAATTATCTTGCTGTCAAACTACTCACTACTTACAATTTTAGCACTTGCAGACATTACCTTACTGAAAACTACTTGTCATTTCCTTCTGCTCCTCGTTGGGTTCGACACTCTTACTTATTGAAAAGAGCTACAATTGATCCCCTATACTTGTGGGTCATCAAGGCTATTTTGTGGCGCCGTTGCCGGGGAGTGAAGCGCCTTTGGTAAGGAAACATTTATATTGTGTGCCGAAATTTATTGTCACTTGTCACTATGGAAAACAATTCTTTGAGGGATTTGTTCGGGGTATCTTCACCTCGTCCGGAACCACAATTAGCTACCCCTCAAGCTACTGCACCTACTGAAAATATTGAATATGAAATTTCTTCGGGTATGATAGAACAATTGCTAGCTAATCCTTATGCAGGAGATGGAACTGAACATCCTGATATGCACTTGATATATGTGGAAAAAAATTGTGGATTGTTAAGCTTGCAGGTTTACCTGGAGATGAGGTGATGAGAAAGGTCTTCCCTTTATCTTTGAAGGGAAAAACATTGGCATGGTATAGGCTATGCGATGATATTGGGTCATGGAATTGGAATCGTTTGAAATTGGAGTTCCACCAAAAAAATTATCCTATGCATCTAGTTCATCATGATCAGAATTATATATATATATATATAATTTTTGTCCTCGTGAAGGAGAAAGTATGCTCTAGCTTGGGGGAGGCTTAAATCAATGTTATATTCATGCCCCAACCATGAGCTCTCAAGAGAAATTATTATCCAGAACTTTTATGCTCGACTTTCTCGTAATGATCAAACCATGCTTGATACTTCATGTGCTGGTTCATTTATGAAGAAGACTATTGAATTTCGATGGGATCTTTTGGAAAGAATTAAACGCAACTCTGAAGATTGGGAACTCGACGAAGGTAAGGAGTCAGGTATTAAACTTAAGTATGATTGTGTTAAATCTTTTATGGATACTGATGCTTTTCAAAAGTTTAGCACTAAATATGGACTATAATCTGAGATAGTAGCCTCCTTTTGTGAATCATTTGCTACTTGTGTTGAACTCCCTAAAGAGAAGTGGTTTAGATATCACCCACCTATTAAAGAAGAAATTAAAGAACCAGTACCAGTTGAAGAAAAACTATACTTTATAATGTTGATCCAGTTGTTCCTTCTGCTTATATTGAGAAACCCCCTTTTCCTATTAGGATAAAGGAGCATGCTAAAGTTTCAAGTGTGGTTAACAAAAGCTATGTTAGAACACCTAAACCTGATGAAAAAATTAAAGTAGAACCTAGCATTGATATGGTTAAAGATCTCTTGGAAGAAGATACAAATGGGCATGTTATTTACTTCTGTGAAGAAGCTGCTAGAATTGCTAAACCTGATGGAAAAGATAAACATAGACATGTTGTTGGCATGCCTGTTATTTCAGTTAAAATAGGGGATCACTATTATCATGGTTTATGTGATATGGGTGCTAGTGTGAGTGCTATTCCTTACACTCTATATCAAGAAATTATAAAGGACATACCACCTGCTGAGTTAGAAGACATAGATGTTACTATTAAACTTTCTAATAGAGACACCATATCACCTTGTGGGATTATTAGAGATGTTGAAGTCTTGTGTGGGAGAATAAAATATCCTACTGATTTTCTTGTTCTTGGTACCCTGCAAGATGACTTTTGTCCCATTATCTTTGGTAGACCTTTCTTGAACACAGTTAAAGCTAAGATAGATTGTAAGAAACAAACTAGGGTGTTAGCTTTGGTGATGAGCCTCATGAGTTTAATTTCTCCAAGTTCAGTAGAAATCATCATGAAAAAGAATTGCCTAGTAAGGATGAATCAATTGGTCTTGTTTCTATTGTTGTTCCACATACTGATCCTTTAGAACAATATTTGCTAGACCATGAAAATGATTTACATATGCATGAAAGAAATGAAATAGATAAAGTTTTCTTTGAACAACGTCCTCTGCTTAAACACAATTTGCCTATTGAAACTCTAGGAGGTCCTCCTCCACCTAAAGGTGATCATGTGTTTGAATTAAAACAATTGCCACACAATTTGAAATATGCTTATCTTGATGAAAAGAAGATATATCCTGTTATTATTAGTGCTAACCTTTCAGAACATGAAGAAGAAAGATTATTGAAAGTTCTAAGGAAGCACCGAGTTGCTATTGGATATACTCTTGATGATTTAAAGGGCATTAGTCCCACCCTATGTCAGCACAAAATTAATATGGAACCTGATGCTAAACCAGTTGTTGATCACCAACGTCGGTTAAATCTGAAGATGAAAGAGGTGGTAAGAACGGAAATATTAAAACTTCCAGAAGCAGGTATAATTTATCCTATAGCTGATAGTAGATGGGCAAGTGCTTTTCATTGTCTTCCTAAGAAAGGAGGTATTACTGTTGTTCCTAATGATAAGAACGAACTCATTCCACACAGAATTGTTACAGGCTATAGAATGGTAATTGATTTTAGAAAGTTAAATAAAGCTACTAGAAAAGATCATTACCCTTTGCCTTTTATTGATCAAATGATTGAAAGATTATCTAAGCACACACACTTTTGCTTTCTAGATGGATATTCTGGCTTTTCACAGATACCTGTTTCTCAACCTGATCAAGAAAAGACCACTTTTACTTGTCCATTTGGAACCTATGCTTATAGACATATGCCTTTTAGTTTATGTAATGCACCTGCTACCTTTCAAAGATGTATGACTGCTGTATTCTCTAACTTTTGTGAAAATATTTTTGAGGTTTTCATGGATGACTTTTCTGTTTATGGGAAGTCATTTGATGATTATTTAAGCAATCTTGAGCGAGTTTTGCAGAGATGTGAACAAACAAATCTTGTATTGAATTGGGAGGAGTGCCACTTTATGGTTAATGAAGGCATTGTCTTGGGTCATAAAATTTCTGAAATAGGTATTGAAGTGGACCAAGCTAAGGTTGATGAAATTAAGAAAAATCCATGTCCTAAGGACATCAAAGGTATTCGTAGTTTCCTAGGTCATGCTGGTTTCTATAGGAGGTTCATTAAAGACTTATCTAAAATTTCTAGGCCTCTCACTAGTCTTCTGCAAAAGGATGTTCCTTTTGTTTTTGATGATGATTGTTTATAAGCCTTTGAAACACTCAAGAAAGCCTTAATATCTACACCTATTGTTCAACCACTTGATTGGAACTTGCCTTTTGAAATTATGTGTGATGCTAGTGATTATGTTGTTGGTGCTGTTCTAGGACAAAGAGTTGATAAGAAACTTAATGTTATTCATTATGTTAGTAAAACTCTAGACAGTGCTCAAAGAAATTATGCTACTACTGAAAAAGAATTCTTAGCAGTAGTGTTTTGCTTGTGATAAATTTAGACCTTATATTGTTGATTCCAAAGTAACTGTTCACATAGACCATGCTACTATTAAATATCTTATGGAAAAGAAAGATGCTAAACCTAGACTTATTCGTTGGGTTCTCTTGTTACAAGAATTTGATTTACATATCATTGATAGAAAAGGAGCTGAGAATCCCGTAGCTGATAATTTGTCTAGGATTGAAAATGTGGTTGATGACCCACTTCCTATTGACGATAGTTTTGCTGATGAGCAGTTAGCTGCAATAAATGTTGCTAATAGTACTCCTTGGTATGCTGACTATGCTAATTACATTGTTGCTAAATATTTACCACCTAGCTTTACATACCAGCAAAAGAAAAAAAATTCTTTTATGACTTAAGATGTTACTTTTGGGATGACCCACATCTTTATAAAGAAGGAGTAGATGGTATTATTAGACGTTGTGTGCCTGAGCATGAACAAGGACAAATCCTACGGAAATGTCACTCCGAGGCTTATGGAGGGCATCATGCTAGAGATAGAACTGCTCACAAGGTATTGCAATATGGATTTTATTGGCCTACTTTCTTCACGGATGCCCGTAAGTTTGTCCCATCTTGTGATGAATGTCAAAGAATAGGTAATATTGGTAAGCGTCAAGAAATGCCTATGAATTATTCACTTGCTATTGAACCTTTTTTTGTTTGGGGATTTGATTACATGGGACATTTTCCTTCCTCTAATGGGTATACACATATTTTGGTTGTTGTTGATTATGTTACTAAATGGGTAGAAGCTATTCCAACTAGTAGTTCTGATCACAACACCTCTATTAAAATGCTTAAGGAAGTTATTTTCCCAAGGTTTGGAGTCCCTAGATATTTAATGACTGATGGTGGTTCACACTTTATTCATGGTGCTTTCCGTAAAATGCTTGCCAAGTATGATGTTAACCATAGAATTGCATCACCCTATCATCCTCAGTCTAGTGGTCAAGTTGAACTTAGCAATAGAGAAATAAAATTAATTTTGCAAAAGACTGTCAATAGGTCCAGGAAGAATTGGTCTAAGAAATTAGATGATGCACTTTGGGCCTATAGAACAGCTTATAAAAATCCTATGGGTATGTCTCCTTATAAAATGGTTTATGGACAAGCTTGTCATTTACCTCTTGAGTTAGAACATAAAGCTTATTGGGCAGTTAAAGAACTCAATTATGATTTCAAACTTGCTGGTGAAAAGAGGTTATTTGATATAAGCTTATTAGATGAATGGAGAACCCAAGCTTATGAAAATGCAAACTTATTCAAAGAAAAATTTAAAAGATGGCATGACAAAAGAATCCAGAAGCGTGAGTTTAAAGTTGAAGAATATGTTCTTTTGTACAACTCTCGTTTTAGATTTTTTGCAGGAAAGCTCCTCTCGAAATGGGAAGGCCCCTATGTCATCGAGGAGGTTTACCGGTCTGGAGCCATCAAAATAAATAATTTCAAAGGCACTAACCCGAAGGTTGTCAATGGGCAATGAATAAAGCGTTATATCTCAGGTACACCTATTAATGTTGAAAGTAATATTATCCAAACTTTGACACCTAAAGAACACATAAAAGAGTCCTTCAGGAACACTCCAGAATCGTGAAAATAAGGAGGTACGTGATACGGTAAGTAAACGTACTCCGAAAAATCTGCAAAAATATTTTTTATCAGTTTTGGAATTTTTTTAAAAAAAATTGGAAATAAAGAAACTCCCAGGAAGCGTACCCTGGTGGGCACAAGACACCAGGGCGCGCCAGGCTTGCCTAGCCCGCCTAGGTGGGTTGTTCCCACGTGGGACACCTCCCATACTCCAATTTTCTACCATATACTTGTCCTGCATGATAAAAAATCTATATATACTTCCCGAACCTGTTGATCACCGTATTGCGGAGAAATCCTCTATTCTCCTTTTCCTTGTTGTTTTCTGGCAAATTCCATCTACCATGGCCTCTTCAAGGTCCCCCAGGGACAAGATCTCTCCTTCATCACCACCATCATCTCCTTCACCACCAAAAGGAGAATTGAGTATCGGGTATGGGCACTCCCCTTGGCTTTCGCTAAGCTTGGAGGAGGTGCCCCGGTATCGTATCATCCCACTATATTTTTGCTTTTATTTATCTTGGTTCAATCTTTTGCTTCCATATGAAATAAAGTTTAGTTCGATCCTTTCTTCTTTTGAGAGTTTGCTTAGTGATCTATCCTTGTAATCATGTGCAAGTTATATAATGAAGTTAGTTTTAGTTTTTGCTTTCTTTACTTTCATGTTGCAAATGAAGAAAAGAAATAAGGAAGAAAGAAAAAGGGAAAGGAAATAAATAACAAAAAGATTATATACTAATCCTATGGTAGGTGATGGCACCACATAAGGAAAAGTACAGGCAGAAAATTTTATTAGAGATTGACAAACATAGCATTAGTCAATGATGCAACTCATGAAAGAATTAATAAGGGAAGAGAAGATTCACATATAGATATACTATCCTAGAAATCTTTTGTGATTGTGAGCCCTCATCAAAATATTGTATGCCAAAATTGTTGACGTTGGACAAGGAAGACAACTTAATGGTTTATGTTTGTTTATATTCACATAGAAGTCATATTGTCATAGATCCTTTAACTTGTGATGCTTGCCCACTATCTTTGCTAGCCAAAAAATTCTGTACTAAGTAGAGATACTACTTGTGCATCCAAAAACCCTTAAACCCAAATCTTTTTCAAGTGTCCACCATACCTACCTATGGATTGAGCAAGATCCCTCAAGTACGTTGTCATCGGTGCAAAAAGGCAATAAAAATTGCTTCTAAATATGTGAGATCATTTAGTGTAAGAGAAAATTGAGAATTGCACGAACTTGGATGGCAAAGAATAAAAGCGACAGACTGCATAATAAAGGTTGTCATCTTAAGGGGTAATACAACGTGACGTTCTCTTGTACTAAGGGATCGAGCATGCAAACAAATAAGCGCATGGCAACCTCTGCTTCCCTTTCTAAAGGGCCTATATTTTACTTTTATGTATTTACTTTTATGCAAAGAGTCAAAGTTTTCCTTCTATTCCTTTTTATTTTCTCTTTTGGCAAGCATCATGTGGTGAGGAAAGATCTAGGCACATATGTCCAGTTGAATATAGATAACATGAGTTATTATTGTTGACATCACCCGTGAGGTGAGTATGTTGGGAGGCGAAACTATAAGCCCCTATCTTTCTATGTGTCCGATTGAAACGTTTTGCTCATGGGTACAAAAGGTGAGTGTTAGCAATCATAGAAGACTATATGATGGTTGAGTATGTGGACTTGCCTAAAGGCTCCGACACGTGACCCTTCCTGGAAAGATGATGAATTGTAGTTGCAAAGATGACCGAGAACATAGTTTGTTGGTTTCTAATAGAGTTTTTGCTTTATACTTCGATTGTGTGATGAACTATTACTTATTCATAGGGAGTATATGATAAAAGTTCTATGATAAAAGTCCTATGTTTAATTTTGTTGCTGTTATAATAATCAACATGATGCTTCTATGTCTGTATTTTGTTTTTATCGACACCTCTCTCTCGAAGCATGTGGACATGTTTTTCGATTTCGGTTTTTGCTTGAGGACAAGCGAGGTCTAAGCTTGGGGGAGTTGATACGTCCATTTTGCATCATGCTTTCTTACTGTTATTTATAATGTTTTTATCCATAATAATGCTTTTTGGAGTAATTCTAATGCCTTTTCTCTCATAATTTGCAAGGAACACACCAAGAGGGAGAATTCCGGCAGCTGGAAATCTGGACGTGGAAAAGTTACATCAGGCCACCTATTCTGCACAACTCCAAATGAGATGAAACTTTACGGAGATTTTTTATGGATTATTTAAGAAATACTGGAGCCAATAAACACCAGAGGGGGCCACTAGGTGGGCACACCCCACCTGGGCGCGCCAGGCCCCCCTGGTGCGCCCTGGTGTGTTATGGCCTCCTCGTCCCACCTCCGATGCCCATCTTCTGGTATATAAGTGGTTTTGACCTAGAAAAGATAAGGAGAGGACTTTCAGGATGAAGCGCTGCCGCCTCGAGGCGGAACTTGGGCAGGAGCACTTTTGCCCTCTGGCGGAGCGATTCTGCCGGGGGAACTTCCCTCCCGAAGGGGGAAATCATCATCATCATCATCATCATCATCATCATCATCATCATCATCATCATCATCACCAACAACTCTCCCATCTCGGGGAGGGCAATCTCCATCAACATCTTCACCGGCACCATCTCATCTCAAACTCTAGTTCATCTCTTGTATTCACCGGAACTATAGATTGTTGCTAGGGGTGACTAGTAGTGTTGATTACATCTCGTAGTTGATTACTACATGGTTTATTTGGTGGAAGAATATATGTTCAGATCCATTATGCATATTAATACCCCTCTGATCATGAGCATGTTTATTGTTTGTGATTAGTTACCTTTGTTCTTGAGGTCACGAGAGAAATCATGTTGCAAGTAATCATGTGAATTTGATATGTGTTCGATATTTTAATAGTATGTATATTGTGATTCCCTTAGTGGTGTCCTATGAACGTCGATGATACGTCTCCAACGTATCTATAATTTTTGATTGTTCCATGCTATTATATTATCAACTTTGGATGTTTATGGGCTTTATTATGCACTTTTATATTATTTTTGGGACTAACCTATTAACCCAGAGACCAGTGCCAGTTTCTGTTTTTACCTTGTTTTAGAATATCCCAGAAAAGGAAAACCAAACGGAGTCCAGTTGACCCGAAACTTCACGGAACTTATTTTTGGATCAGAAGAAGCCCAGAAGACTTGGAGTGCACGTCAGGGGATCTACGAGGAAGCCACGAGGCAGGGGGGGGCGCCAACCCCCTCTGGGCGCGCCCTCCACCCTCGTGGGCCCCTCGTGGCCCCCCTGACGTACTTCTTCCGCCTATATATCTCCATATACCCTAAAATGATCGGGAGCACAATAGATCAGGAGTTCCGTCGCCAGAAGCCTCCGTAGCCACCGAAAACCAATCTAGACCCGTTCTGGCACCCTGCCGGAGGGGGCAATCCCTCTCTGGTGGCCATCTTCATCATCCCGGTGCTCTCCATGACGAGGAGAGAGTAGTTCTCCCTCGGGGCTGAGGGTATGTACCAGTAGCTATGTGTTTGATCTCTCTCTCTCTCTCTCTTGTGTTCTTGAGGTGATACGATCTTGATGTATCGCGAGCTTTGCTATTATATTTGGATCCTATGATGTTTCTCCCCCTCTACTCTCTTGTAATGGATTGAGTTTCCCCTTTGAAGTTATCTTATCAGATTGAGTCTTTAAAGATTTGAGAACACTTGATGTATGTCTTGCCGTGCGTATCTGTGGTGACAATGGGATATCACGTGATTCACTTGATGTATGTTTTGGTGATCAACTTGCGGGTTCCGCCCATGAACCTATGCATAGGGGTTGGCACACGTTTTCGTCGTGATTCTCTGGTAGGAACTTTGGGGCACTCTTTGAGGTTCTATGTGTTGGTTGAATAGATGAATCTGAGATTGTGTGATGCATATCGTATAATCATACCCACGGATACTTGAGGTGACATTGGAGTATCTAGGTGACATTAGGGTTTTGGTTGATTTGTGTCTTAAGGTGTTATTCTAGTACGAACTCTAGGGCTGTTTGTGACACTTATAGGAATAGCCCAATGGATTGATTGGAAAGAATAACTTTGAGGTGGTTTCGTACCCTACCATAATCTCTTCGCTTGTTCTCCGCTATTACTGACTTTGAAGTGACTCTTTGTTGCATGTTGAGGGATAGTTATGTGATCCAATTATGTTATTATTGTTGAGGGAACTTGCACTAGCGAAAGTATGAACCCTAGGCCTTGTTTCATATCATTGCAATACCATTTACGCTCACTTTTATCATTCATCACCTTGATGTTTTTATAATTTTAGATTACAAAAACTATTATCTACCATCCATATTGCACTTGTATCACCATCTCTTCGCCGAACTAGTGCACCTATACAATTTGCCATTGTATTGGGTGTGTTGGGGACACAAGAGACTCTTCGTTATTTGGTTGCAGGGTTGCTTGAGAGAGACCATCTTCATCCTACGCCTCCTACGGATTGATAAACCTTAGGTCATCCACTTGAGGGAAATTTGCTACTATCCTACAAACATCTGCACTTGGAGGCCCAACAATGTCTACAAGAAGAAGGTTGTGTAGTAGACATCAGTCGACTACATGACACTTCACCATACTTGGGCCTAAGGGAATGCATTGTGGAGTAGTAAATAGATGGTGGGTTGAGAGAGCGACAGAAACTTAAATCCCAGTTTATGCACTATTCCGCAAGGGACCGATTGGATCCTAGAGTTTAATGCTATGGTTAGAATTTATTCTTGATACTTTTCTCATAGTTCCGGATGCTTGCGGGAGGGTTAATCATAAGTAGGAGGTTTATTCAAGTAAGAATAGCACCTAAGCACCGGTCCACCCACATATCAAAATATCAAAGTAGCAAACACAAATCAAACCAACATGATGAAAGTAACTAGATGAAATTCCCGTGTACCCTCAAGAACACTTTTCTTATTATAAGAGACCGTTTTGGAATGTTCTTTGCCTCAAAAGGATTAGGCTACCTTGCTGCATACTTGTCACTATTATCGTTACTTGCTCGTTACAAATTATCTTGCTATCAAACTACTCGCTACTTATAATTTTAGCACTTGCAGACATTACCTTACTGAAAACTACTTGTCATTTCCTTCTGCTCCTCATTGGGTTTGACACTCTTACTTATCGAAAAGAGCTACAATTGATCCCCTATATGTGTGGGTCATCATCACTTCTTATCATCAAAATCTTTGCATTGTGTTGACGTTGAGCTTCATTTGCAAAGTCGATGACGGTTTGTTGGGTCTCACTCTTCCTCTTGAAGAAATATACCCAAGTGTATCTTGAATAATCATCCACAATCACCAAGCAATACTTTCTACCCCCAAGAATATCAAAGGATGGAGGCCCAAAGAGATCCATGTGAAGGAGCTCCAAGGGCCTCTTCGAGTAGATGATAGTAGTGGGAGGGTGAGCCTTCTCATGTAGATTTCCTTCGATACAAGCACTACAAGCACGATCTTTGGCAAAACTAACATTTGTTAGTCCACGAACATGGTTCTCCTTGAGAATACTTTGCAAAGATCTGATATTGACATGGGCTAAACGGCAATGCCAAAGCCATCCCACGTCAACTTTAGCCATTAGGCATGTTGCGGTCTTAGTGGGTCGCTCCAAAAAGTTAATCACATAAAGACCATTCTCGACATGCCCAACAAAGGCTACTTTAAGAGTCTTGCTCCACAAGAGGGCCATGGTATCAATATCAAATAAAGTGGCAAAGCCCATGAGTGCAAGTTGACAAACGGAAAGTAAGTTATATGCAAGGGACTCAACAGGCATGACTTTCTCGATCGTGAGATCATGAGAAATGACAACCTTGTCAAGACCCAATACCTTAGAAGATGAGGCATCACCCCATTAGACATTGGTGGGCATAGATGAAATCTTGTGCACGTCCACCACCAAGTCCTTGCTTCCAGTCATATGATTTGTGGCTCCACTATCGAGCGACCATGACCCCCACCGGAAGCAAACACCTACAAGAGATCAATGCTTGGTTTTAGGTACCCATTTTGTAGTGGGTCCTTTGATGTTAGAAACAAGGGTATTAGGAACCCAAATAGACCATTCAATGTACTCATAAGAAGAACCAAAATTTTTGGCATAAACATGCCCATCACTAGCATGGCATAACACATAAGAAGGTTAAAGTCGCCGGCTTTGTTGGAAGGAGTGGCATTGCCCTTCTTGACACCACAGCCCTTCACATTGTTCTTCTTCTCCTTAGAAGTACCCTCTACCTCCTTCACAAACATTTGCTCGACAGGAGGAGGTTGTTTGGTCTTGTCATTCTTCTTCTTATTCTTGGACTTGGGTGCAAACCTAATCCCCTCCTTTCCCACAACTTCCTTTTGATTACTCAAAAGGTTGTTGATATTCTTCTCACCTTGTATGCAATACACAAGGCCTTTCTCAAGTTGCTCCTTCAACTTGGCATTCTCCTCCACAAGATGTACATGCTCACAACACGGGTTAGTAGCATTTGCATTATCAATTAAAATCATATGAGGAAATGTCGCTTTCTCCTTGGTTGGCTTCACTTGGAGTTGATCATGAGACTCTTTGAGGCTATCATGAGCACTCTTCAAGGCCTTGTGAGCCTTTTCAAGTAAATCAAACTCCTGCTTGAGTCTAGCATGGTCAACCCCAAGTTTGTCCTTCTTGGAATTGAGCACTCGAGAGACAACAAGAGCATGATCAAGATCTTTCTTTAATTTAGCATGATCATCGTTGTGTGACTCCTCAAGAGCCAAACGATGACCTTGCTCTTCCTCAAGCGCATTAGAGAGATCCGATATCTCATCGGCATAGTAACGACTATGCCCTTCCATCTTAGAGATGGTTTCTTCATGATCCTCGATCATGTCATTGGCTTCACCAAGTTGTTCCAAGAGAGCAACGAAGTGCTTCTTGGATTTACCCTTGAGCTTACTCATAAAAGAATCAAATTCATTTTCCTCCTCCTTCGTCCCCTAACTTTCATCAATGCAATCAGTCAAGGAAGGATTAGTATTGATTGTAGTTTTGATGTTGGGGGTTACCTTGTTGGTGGCTTTAGCCATGAGGTACTTAGCGGTGACGTTCTTATTGGGTGAATCAAAGAGGGACACCTGTGACGCCCGGATAATTAGACAATAGTAATTCCTTGCGAATGATGCCACGCCACCTCTGTCACTTGAGTTAATCTCGGGTTAGTTCAAAACCGATTCAAATTCAAATTTAAAATAAAGTTAAATAATGAAAGTTTTCAAAAATTAAAACAAAAATGTTTGGGCAGTGTCAAAATTGGCATAAGTAATTACAGTAAAGAAAACACAAACTTATAAAATACTTAAATGCCCTAAGTTGAATTAAAACAGTAAAAGAAAATAAATAAAAGAAAAATAATAAAAACAGAAAAACAAAAGACCAAAAAAAAAGAAGAGAAACCCCCCGGGCTCCGGCCCAGCTCACCACAGGCCCAACTGGGCCAACCCACCAGGCCCAGCCGACCACCCCCACTCCCTCTTATCCACTCCTCCCCCCGCAAACCCTAACCCACTACCCCCACCTCCCCACTCCCCCTCGTCAGCCCCCCACCTCCCGATCCGATCTGGATCGGGGAAGGGGATTGAGGCCGCCCCCTCGCCCGTCGCCGTTGGATGCCGCCGCCCGGAGCCCGCGCTCCCTCGCCGCGCCGCCCCGCGCCAGGCCGCCGCCGCCCGAGACGCCTCCTCGCCGGCCTGCCTGGTTCCTCTCCGACACCGTCGTCCCCATCGCCCTCCTCACGCCCTACTGCCCCGTTCCCTGCAACCCACCGTGAGCTCCCCCTCTCCTCGTCCGGTCACCGCGCGCCTGCACCGTGCCGTGCACGTGCACGCGCCGTGGCCGCGCCCTCTCCCCTAGCTCCGTATGCCCACACACACGCCTGACCGCCCGTCGCCTCGCCCTTGCTTCGGCCGCCACTACCCACGCCAAAGTGCGCGCGCGCTTGTGCGCCATGCCCCGCTGCCGCCCTAGGGTCGTGACCTCCTTCCCGTCGAAGCGTCTAGGCCGCGCGCCCCTCTCCTCTATCGTTGCTGCCACTCCAGCCGTCGCTGCCGCCGACGCCCGCCGCCTTGCCTTCCCCCGCCGCGAGCCTGCCTCCTCCCACACCTCCTTGGCTGCTCGCGCACCCGCGCACCGCGTCGCCGTGGCCGCGACCTGCGCCCCTCGCCGCACGCGTCTCCGGCCGCCTCCCCTCAGGGCCGCGCCGCCCACCTCCCTGTCGCCCATGGCCATGCCCACAACCCCTCACTGCCGCGTGATGACCCACAAGTATAGGGGATCTATCATAGTCCTTTCGATAAGTAAGAGTGTCAAACCCAACGAGGAGCAAAAGGAAATGATAAGCGGTTTTCAGCAAGGTATTCTCTGCAAGTACTGAAATAAGTGGTAACAGATAGTTTTGTGATAAGATAGATTGTAATGAGCAACAAGTAACAAAAGTAAATAAAGTGCAGCAAGGTGGCCCAATCCTTTTGTAGCAAAGGCTAAGCCCGAACAAACTCTTATAATAGGAAAAGTGCCCTCGAGGACACATGGGAATATCGTCAAGCTAGTTTTCATCACGTTCATATGATTCGCGTTCGATACTTTGATAATTTGATATGTGGGTGGACCGGTGCTTGGGTGCTGTTCTTACTTGAACAAGCATCCCACTTATGATTAACCTCTATTGCAAGCATCTGCAACTACAACAAAAGTATTAAGGTAAACCTAACCACAGCATGAAACATATGGATCCAAATCAGCCACTTACGAAGCAATGCGTAAACTAGGGTTTAAGCTTCTGTCACTCTAGCAACCCATCATCTACTTATTACTTCCCAATGCCTTCCTCTAGGCCCAAATAATGGTGAAGTGTTATGTAGTCGACGTTCACATAACACCACTAGAGGCTAGACAACATACATCTTATCAAAATATCAAACGAATACCAAATTCACATGACTACTAATAGCAAGAATTCTCCCTTGTCCTCAGGAACAAATGAAATTACTCACAAAGCATATTCATGTTCATAATCAGAGGGGTAATAATATGCATATAGGATCTGAACATATGATCTTCCACCAAATAAACCAACTAGCATCAACTATAAGGAGTAATCAACACTACTAGCAACCTACTAGCACCAATCCCGGACTTTGAGACAAGGATTGGATACAAGAGATGAACTAGGGTTTGGAGATGAGATGGTGCTGGTGAAGATGTTGATGGAGATTGCCCTCTCCCGATGAGAGGAGCGTTGGTGATGACGATGGTGATGATTTCCCCCTCCCGGAGGGAAGTATCCCCGGCAGAACAGCTCTGCCGGAGCTCTAGATTGGATCCGCCAAGGTTCTGCCTCGTGGCGGCGGAGTCTCGTCCTGAAAAGTTCCTTCTGATTTTTTTCTCATCGAAAGACATCATATAGGAGAAGATGGACGTCGGAGAGCCACCAGGGGGCCCACGAGGTAGGGGGCGCACCCTAGGGGGGGGGGCGCCCCCACCCTCGTGAGCAGGGTGTGGGCCCCCTGGCCTTCATCTTTGGCGTGGATTTTTATTTATTTATTTTAAGATGTTCCGTGGAGTTTCAAGACTTTTGGAGTTGCACAGAATAGGTCTCTAATATTTGCTCCTTTTCCAGCCCAGAATTCCAGCTGCCGGCATTCTCCCTCCTTATGCAAACCTTGTAAAATAAGAGAGAATAGCCATAAGTATTGTGACATAAAGTGAAATATCAGTCCATAATGCAATAAATATCGATATAAAAGCATGATGCAAAATGGACGTATCAACTCCCCCAAGCTTAGACCTCACTTGTCCTCAAGCGAAAAGCCGATAACAATAAATATGTCCTCATGTTTAGAGGTAGAGGCGTCGATAAAAATAAAATACGGACATGAGGGCATCATGATTATTCTCATAACAGCAACATATATAGATTTTGTCATATGATTACTTATGTTCAAGTGATGATCTATTCACAATGCAAAAGTATAAATCATAAACCTTATTGGCCTCCGACAAACTATAATCTCAGTCATTGAAGCAATTGCAATTTATCATAACATCGGAAAGAGTCTATGTCAGAGCTAAAAAGCAAGTCCACATACTCAACTATCATTTAGTCCTCCATAATTGCTAACACTCACGCGGTACTTGTGGTTACGGAGTTTTAATCGGACACAGAGAAAGATATGGGCTTATAGTTTTGCCCCACAACCTTTTACCTCAAGGGTAATGTCAACAATAATGGTTCATGCTCCCCTACATCCAATTGGATATATATATCATGTTCTTTCCAACATGCCGAGCTTGCCAAAGGATAAAATGAAAAAGAAAAGGTGAAAATCACCATGACTCTTGCATAAGGTAGAAGATAATAATAAAGGATAGGACCTCCATAGAGGGAAGCAGAGGTTGCCATGTGCTTTTATGGTTGGATGCATAAAATCTCAATGCGAAAGAACGTCACTTTATATTGCCCCTTGTGATATGAACCTTTATTATGCAGTCCGTCGCTTTTATTACTTTCACATCACAAGATCGTATAAATCTTATTTCTCCCACACCAGTCAATCATACATATTTAGAGCAATTTTTATTGCTTTGCACCGATGACAACTTACTTGAAGGATCTTACTCAATCCATAGGTAGATATGGTGGAGTCTCATGGAAAAACTGGTTTAAGGGTGTTTGGAAGCACAAGTAGTATTTCTACTTGGTGTTGAGAATTTGGCTAGCATGAGGGGGAAAGGCAAGCTCAACAAGTTAGAGGATCCATGACAACATACTTTATCTCAGATATAAGAAAAACATAACTCATTACGTTGTCTTCCTTGTCCAACATCAACTCTTTAGCATGTCATATTTTAATGAGTGCTCCCAATCATAAAAGATGTCAATGATAATATATCTATATGTGAAAACCTCTCTTTCCTTATTACTTCCTATTAATTACAACAATGACCAAAGCTATGTCTACCAACTCCCAACAACTTTTAATCATCATACTCTTTCTATGTGAAGTCATAACTCTTAATAAGATCAATATGAACTCTTTGCTTCTTTTTATTCTTTTTCTCTTTTCTTTTATTCATCCAAGATCATGGCAAAATAATTAAGCCCTTGACTCAACACTAATCTTTATTATATATAGCTCACGGACTCGATTACAAAGAGAAATCATAAAACAAAACTCAAAACTAGATCATGCTATAAACTTTATTCTACTAGATCAAGATACTACTAATAGGATCGAACTAAGAAAAACGGTAAAGCTAGGAGTTGTGATTGTGATACAATACCGGGGCAACTCCCCCAAGCTTGGCAGTTGCCAAGGGGAGTGCCCATACCCAAGTGATTATATCTCCTTTATCGGTGAAGAAGGTGGAGGTGTTGTTGATGATGCAGGCTTGTCATCCATCTTCCAAGGCATAGGTTCACCATCATAAAAGGATGATCGAGTCTCCAGAATCCTCAAATCTGCAGCCAAACTCATTCTTTTGAATCTATATTCATACTCACAATTTTGGTTTTGCAGGTCATAGATTTGGGCTTGGAGGTGCTCGATCTTCTCATATAGCTTGAAGATGGCCTCCTCGGTGTTCTTGACATATGGCTTGTAGTTGTTAGTGAAGTCCGCGAGCATCGTGTGGGTAGCGTTGATTCCACGCTCCACCATCCCCTGGCACTTGAAAACTTGTTGCTCCATTGCTTTGAGCCTCGTCTCCACGCTTCTGGTTCCCTTTGGTCCCTCCACATCGCGGATGTGCAACAACCCATCACGCATCTCAATGGTTTGAGGGTGTCGCAGCACCTCCGCGAGGTAAGGCTTGATGACCTTCTCGAAGAACTTGTCCTTGGAAGCACTTGGGGACGTCATGATAATCTAGATCTGTCAGAAAAACAGCTCGAAACAAGAACATAGGAGGTTTGCGTGATACGGGAGTCAAAACCTTCGGGAGGTTATATAATGAATTTTTACCGACCAAAATACATATCGTGCAAGAAAACGGAGTCCGGAAGGCACACGAGGTGCTCACGAGGTAGGGGGGCACGCCCAGAGGGGTAGGGCGCGCCCACCACCCTCGTGGGGCCCTCGTGTCCTTCCCGAACTGCTACTTATTTTTCTATTTTTCTAAATATTCCAAAACGGAGAAATATTGCCTTAAAAATTGTTTTGGAGTCGGTTTGCTTACCATACCACATACCTATTCCTTTTCGCAGTCTGAAACGGTCTGGAAAGTGTCCCTTATGTATTCCTCCGGGGTTACCGTTTCAATAATATTGGTTTCAACATTTATGGGATTACCTGAGATATAATGTTTTATTCTTTGACCGTTTACCACCTTCGGATTTGTGCCCTCGAAGTTGTTGATTTTTATGGCACTGGAACGATAGACCTCCTCGATAATGTAGGGGCCTTCCCATTTAGAGAGAAGTTTTCCTGCAAAAAATCTTAAACGAGAGTTGTATAGCAATACATAATCACCTACATTAAACTCACGCTTTTGTATCCTTTTGTCATGCCATCTTTTAACTTTTTCTTTAAACAACTTGGCATTTTCATAAGCTTGGGTTCTCCATTCATCAAGTGAGCTAATATCAAATAACCTCTTCTCACCGGCAAGTTTAAAATCATAGTTGAGCTCTTTAATAGCCCAATATGACTTATGTTCTAGTTCGAGAGGTAAGTGAAATGCTTTTCCATAAACCATCTATACGGAGACATATCCATAGGATTTTTGTATGCAGTTCTATAAGCCCATAATGCGTCATCAAGTTTCTTGGACCAGTTCTTTCTAGACCTATTAACAGTCTTTTGCAAAATTAATTTGAGCTCTCTATTGCTCAACTCTACTTGACCACTAGACTGTGGGTGATAAGGAGATGCAATTCTATGATTAACATCATATTTAGTAAGCATTTTACGGAAAGCACCATGAATAAAGTGAACCACTGTCAGTCATTAAATATCTAGGGACTCCAAACCTCGGAAAAATAACTTCTTTAAGCATTTTAATAGAAGTGTTATGATCAGCAGTACTAGTTGGAATAGCTTCTACCCACTTAGTAACGTAATCAACAGCAACTAGAATATGTGTGTATCCATTAGAGGCAGGAAAAGGTCCCATATAATCAAAGCCCCAAACATCAAACGGTTCAATAACAAGAGAATAATTCATAGGCATTTCTTGACGTCTACTAATATTACCAATTCTTTGACATTGATCACAAGACAAGACAAACTTACGGGCATCCTTGAAGAGAGTAGGCCAATAAAAACCAGATTGCAATACCTTATGTGCAGTTCTGTCTCCAGCGTGGTGTCCTCCATAAGACTCGGAGTGACATTTGCGTAGGATCTATTCCTGTTCATGCTCAGGTACACAACGTATAATAACACCATCTACTCCTTCTTTATAAAGATGTGGGTCATCCCAAAAGTAATGTCTCAAATCATAGAAGAACTTTTTCTTTTGTTGGTATGTGAAGCTAGGTGGTATAAACTTAGCAACAATATAATTAGAATAATCAGCATACCATGGAGTACTACAAGAGGTACTTATAACATTTAATTGTTCATCATGAAAGCTATCATTAATAGGTAGTGGGTCATCAAGAATATTTTCTAACCTAGACAAGTTGTCTGCAATGGGGTTCTCAGCTCCCTTTCTATCAACAATATGCAAATCAAATTCTTGTAGCAAGAGAACCCATCTAATAAGTCTAGGTTTAGCATCTTTCTTTTCCATAAGATATTTAATAGCAGCATGATATGTTTGAATAGTTACTTTAGAATTAACAATATAAGATCTGAACTTATCACAAGCAAATACAACTGCTAAAAGCTCTTTTCAGTAGTAGCATAATTTCTTTGAGCATTGTATAGAGTCTTACTAGCATAATGAATAACATTTAATTTCTTATCAACTCTTTGCCCTAGAACAGCACCTATAGCATAATCACTAGCATCACACATAATTTCAAAGGGTAAATTCCAATCAGGTGGCTGAACAACAGGTGCAGAGACTAATGCTTTCTTAAGTATTTCAAATGCTTCTACACAATCATCATCAAAGACAAATGGTATATCTTTTTGCAATAAATTAGTCAGAGGCCGGGAAATTTTTGAGAAGTTCTTAATGAACCTCCTATAAAATCCAGCGTGACCAAGGAAACTTCTTATACCTTTGATGTCCTTGGGACATGGCATCTTTTCAATAGCATCAACCTTGGCTTTATCAACTTCAATACCTCTTTCAGAAACTTTGTGCCCCAAGACAATACCTTCATTAACCATAAAGTGGCACTTTTCCCAATTCAAGACAAGATTAGTTTCTTCACATCTCTGCAAAACTCAGTCAAGATTGCTCAAGCAATCATCAAAAGGGGAACCATAGACGGAAAAATCGTCCATGAAAACCTCACAAATCTTTTCACAAAAGTTAGAGAATATAGCCATCATGCATCTTTGAAAGGTAGCACGTGCATTACATAAACCAAAAGGCATACGTCTATAAGCAAAAGTACCAAAAGGGCATGTAAAAGTAGTCTTTGATTGATCTCTAGCCGACACAGGTATTTGAGAGAAACCAGAATAACCATCTAGAAAGCAATAGTGTGTATGTTTGCATAATCTTTCTAGCATTTTATCAATAAAAGGTAAGGGGCAATGATCTTTCTTAGTAGCTTTATTTAATTTTCGGAAATCAATTACCATCCTATAACCTGTGATAATTCTTTGTGGAATCAATTCATCTTTATCATTAGGAACAACAGTAATACCTCCCTTCTTAGGGACACAATGGACAGGACTTACCCACTCACTATCAGCAACGGGATAGATTATACCTGCCTCCAGAAGCTTTAGTATTCCTTTTCTTACCACTTCTTTCATCTTAGGATTCAGACATCGTTGAGGATCACGAACTGGTTTGGCATCTGCTTCCAAATCTATTTTATGTTGACATAGAGTGGGACTAATGCCCTTAAGATCATCAAGAGTATATCCAATAGCAGCACGATACTTCTTCAGAGTTTTCAATAATCTTTCTTCTTCATGCTCTGAAAGGTTAGCACTAATAATAACAGGATATAACTTCATCAAGATAAGCATATTTAAGATTATCAGGCAATGGTTTGAGCTCAAACACAGGATCACCCTTGGGTGGAGGTGGATCCCCTAAAATTTCAACAGGCAAATTGTGTTGCAGAATAGGTTCCTGTTTAAAGAATACTTCATCTATTTCCCTTCTTTCATTCATGAACATATCATTTTCATGGTCTAGCAAATAGTGTTCTAAAGGATCGCTAGGAGGCACGACAATAGAAGCAAGACCAAAAATTTCATCCTTACTAGGTAATTCTTCCTCACGATGTTGTTTACTAAATTTAGAGAAATTAAACTCATGAACCATATCATCCAAGCCAATAGTAACAACATGATTTATGCAATCTATGGTAGCATTGACAGTATTTAAGAAGGGTCTACCAAATATAATGGGACAAAAGCTATCTTGTGGGGAACCAAGAACAAGAAAATCAGCAGGATATTTAGTTGTCCCACACAAGACTTCAACATCTCTAACAATTCCAATTGGTGAAATAGTATCTCTATTGGCAAGTTTAATTGTGACATCAATATCTTCTAACTCAGCAGGTGCAATTTCATTCTTAATTTCTTCGTATAAGTCAATAGGTATTACACTAGCACTAGCACCCATATCACATAAGCCATGATAACAATGATCTCCTATTTTAACAGAAATAACAGGCACGCCTACCACAGGTCTATGTTTATCTTCATCACAAGGTTTAGCAGTTCTAGCAGTTTCACCTTTGAACTGAATAACATGCCCATCAATATTATCAGACAAGAGATCTTTAACAATAGCAATATTAGGTTCTACTTTAACTTGCTTAGGAGGTGTATAAATTCTAATGTTGCTTTTACGAACAATAGGTGAAGCTTTAGCATGATCCTTTATTCTAACAGGGAAAGGTGGTTTCTCAACATAAGAAGTAGGAACAATAGGATCATTATAAGTGACAGTCTTTTCTTCAACTTTAATAGATGCAGCTACTTTTACTTCTATGGGAGGATGATATTTAAACCACTTCTCCTTAGGGAGATCAACATAAGTAGCAAAAGATTCACAGAAAGAAGCTACTATCTCAGAGTCAAGTCCATATTTAGTGCTAAACTTACGGAAAATATCGGTGTCCATAAAAGACTTAACACAATCAAACTTAGGTGTCATACCTGACTCCTTACCTTCGTCGAGGTCCCAATCTTCAGAGTTGCGTTTAATTCTATCCAATAAATTCCATCTGAATTCAATAGTCTTCATCATAAAAGAGCCAGCACAAGAAGTATCGAGCATGGTGCGATAGTTATCAGAAAGCCGAGCATAAAAACTTTGCATAATTATTTCTCTCGAGAGATCATGATTGGGGCATGAATATAACATTGATTTAAGCCTCCCCCAAGCTTGAGCGATGCTTTCTCCTTTGCGAGGCCAGAAATTATATATATAATTGCGATCACGATGAATAAGATGCATAGGGTAATACTTTTGATGAAATTCCAACTTTAATCTTTTATAGGCCCATGATCTCATATCATCACATAGCCTATACCATATCAATGCGTCTCCCTTCAAAGATAAAGGGAAGACCTTCTTCTTAGCAACATCATCGGGTATACCTGCAAGCTTAAATAATCCACAAACTTCATCCACATATATTAAGTGCTCATCAGGATGCTTTGTTCCATCTCCTGTAAAAGGGTTAGCTAGCAGTTTTTCCATCATACCCGAAGGAAATTCAAAAGGAGTTTCATTTTCAATAGGTTCAGTAGGTTGAGGAGCAACTCTTTTCTCTACTGGACGGGGTGAAGATACCCCGAACAAGCCCCTCAGATAATTACTTTCCATAGTAACAAGTGACAGTAAATTTCAGCACACTATATAAATTTTTCCTTACCAAATTCCACCTACCAAAGGCGCTACACTCCCCGGCAACGGCGCCAGAAAAGAGCCTTGATGACCCACAAGTATAGGGGATCTATCTTGTCCTTTCGATAAGTAAGAGTGTCGAACCCAACGAGGAGCAGAAGGAAATGATAAGCGGTTTTCAGCAAGGTATTCTCTGCAAGTACTGAAATAAGTGGTAACAGATAGTTTTGTGATAAGATAGATTGTAATAATAGATAGTTTTGTGATAAGATAGATTGTAACGAGCAACAAGTAACAAAAGTAAATAAAGTGCAGCAAGGTGGCCCAATCCTTTTGTAGTAAAGGACAAGCCAGAACAAACTCTTATAATAGGAAAAGTGCCCCCGAGGACACATGGGAATATCGTCAAGCTAGTTTTCATCACGTTCATATGATTCGCGTTCGATACTTTGATAATTTGATATGTGGGTGGACCGGTGCTTGGGTGCTGTTCTTACTTGAACAAGCATCCCACTTATGATTAACCTCTATTGCAAGCATCCGCAACTACAACAAAAGTATTAAGGTAAACCTAACCATAGCATGAAATATATGGATCCAAATCAGCCCCTTACGAAGCAATGCATAAACTAGGGTTTAAGCTTCTGTCACTCTAGCAACCCATCATCTACTTATTACTTCCCAATGCCTTCCTCTAGGCCCAAATAATGGTGAAGTGTTATGTAGTCGACGTTCACATAACACCACTAGAGGCTAGACAACATACATCTTATCAAAATATCAAACGAATACCAAATTCACATGACTACTAATAGCAAGACTTCTCCCTTGTCCTCAGGAACAAACGTAATTACTCACAAAGCATATTCATGTTCATAATCAGAGGGGTAATAATATGCATATAGGATCTGAACATATGATCTTCCACCAAATAAACCAACTAGCATCAACTACAAGGAGTAATCAACACTACTAGCAACCTACTAGCACCAATCCCGGACTTTGAGACAAGAATTAGATACAAGAGATGAACTAGGGTTTGGAGATGAGATGGTGCTGGTGAAGATGTTGATGGAGATTGCCCTCTCTCGATGAGAGGAGCGTTGGTGATGACGATGGTGATGATTTCCCCCTCCTGCAGGAAAGTATCCTCGGCAGAACAGCTCTGCCGGAGCTCTAGATTGGATCCGCCAAGGTTCTGCCTCGTGGCGGCGGAGTCTCGTCCCGAAAAGTTCCTTCTTATTTTTTTCTCATCGAAAGACTTCATATAGGAGAAGATGGACGTCGGAGAGCCACCAGGGGGCCCACGAGGTAGGGGGCGCGCCCTAGGGGGCCACCCTCGTGAGCAGGGTGTGGGCCCCCTGGCCTTCATCTTTGGTGTGGATTTTTCTTTATTTATTTTAAGATGTTCCGTGGAGTTTCAGGACTTTTGGAGTTGCGTAGAATAGGTCTCTAATATTTGCTCCTTTTCCAGCCCAGAATTCCAGCTGCCGGCATTCTCCCTCCTTATGTAGACCTTGTAAAATAAGAGAGAATAGCCATAAGTATTGTGACATAAAGTGAAATATCAGTCCATAATGCAATAAATATCGATATAAAAGCATGATGCAAAATGGACGTATCACCGTGTCGCCCCCGTGTGGCCTTGTCGTTCCGCCGACCCGCGCCTCGCCGCTCGCTGTCCCTGCCCGTGTGCCAACATCCGTTGCTGCGCCGCCCCCTCCTGGCGCCCGCGCCGTTCGCGAACCCGGCGCCCGCTAAGCCCGTGGGGCCTATGACGAACGGGGCCCATGCCCCAGAACGAAAATGTTTAAAATAATATTAAAAAATATATAATAAATATTAATTAATTAATTAAAGAATTAGTTAACTTAATTAATTTCGATTAATTAAACTAATTAATTAACTAAACTAATTAAACTATTAGTTAATTAATTAATTAGTCAAATAGAGTGGGGCCCACCCCCTTTAATTAATCCTGATTAGGTTAATTAATGTGTTTAATTAAAATGGGTCACTGATAGATGGGACCCACCTGTCAGGTTGACCAGGTCAACTGCTGATGTCATGCTGACGTCAACAAACACTATTCTGGATAATGTTGATTTAAATAATTAAATAAATCCTAAAAATGATTTAAACCTTTTAAAATTAATATAAAATAAACCATAGCTCGGATGGGAAAACTTTGTACATGAAAGTTGCTCAGAACGACGAGACGAATCCAGAAAAGCAACCCGTTCGTCCGCCACGCATCCCTTGCATATCAAGCACACAACTTTTCCCCTCTGATTCATCTGTCCGAAAGCGCGAAACACCGGGGATATTTTCCCGGATGTTTCCCCCCTTCACCGGTGCCACCTAATACCGCTTTAGGGCACCCCTAGCACCGATACTTGTCATGTCATGCATCGCTATGCATCTGTTTGCTTAATATTTATTGTTTCTTCCCCCCTCTTCTCTCGCTAGACACCGAGACCGATGCCGCTGCTACCCAGTACGACTACGGTGTTGACGACCCCTCTTTCTTGCCAAAGCAACCAGGCAAGCCCCCCCTTGATCACTAGATATCGCCCACTCTTATCTATACTGCTTGCATTAGAGTAGTGTAGCATGTTACTGCTTTCCATTAATCCTATTCTGATGCATAGCCTGTCATTGTTGCTACAGCTGTTGATACCTTACCTGCAATCCTAAATGCTTAGTATAGGATGCTAGTATTCCATCAGTGGCCCTAAATTCTTGTCCGTCTGCCATGCTATACTACTGGGCCATGATCACTCGGGAGTTGATCACGGGTATATACTTATACATGATATATGATACATGCGGTGACTAAAGTCGGGTCGGCTCGTAGAGTACCGGCGAGTGATTCATGGATTGGGGGCTGAAAGGACGTTTGTCCCGACGGCCCTCTGAGTGGATCTTTGTGGCGGAGCGACAGGGTAGGTTGAGACCACCTAGGAGAGAGGTGGGCATAGCCCTGGTCGGCGTCCGCGGTTATTTCAAAATAACACGATTAACGAGATCTTGGTATTTGATCTGAGTCTGGCCACTGGCCTATACGCACTAACCAACTACGCGGGAACAGTTATGGGCACTTGACGTCGTGGTATCAGCCGAAGCCTTCGTGATGTCACCGACTAAGTGGCGCGTGCCGCATTGGACCATAAGCTCGCGCTTGTATTAAGGGGGCTAGGTCTGCTTCCGGCCGCGTACGCAATGTGCAGGTGTGCAATGGGCGATGGCCCCAGACCCCTGCGCGCATAGGATTTAGATCGGCGTGTTGACCTCTCTGTTGTGCCTAGGTAGGGCTGCGACGTGTTGATCTTCCAAGGCCGGGCATGACCCAGAAAAGTGTGTCCGGACAAAGGGGATCGAGCGTGTTGGGAAATGTGGTGCACCCCTGCAGGGAAGTTAATCTATTCGAATAGCCGTGATCTTCGGTAACAGGACGACTTGGAGTTGTACCTTGACCTTATGACAACTAGAATCAGATACTTAATAAAACACATCTTTCCAAGTGCCAGATACAACCGATGATCGCTCTCTCACAGGGCGACGAGGGGAGGATCATCGGTTAGGATTATGCTACGCGATGTTACTTGGTGAACTTACCATCTACTCTTTTCTTCTGCAAGATGGAGGATACCAGAAGCGTAGTCTTCGATAGGACTAGCTATCCCCCTCTTATTCTGGCATTCTACAGTTCAGTCCACATATGTTACCCCCTTTTCCATTTGATACCAATGCATACATATGTAGTGTAGCTCCTTGCTTGCAAGTAATTTGGATGAGTACTCACGGATGCTTTGCTCCCCCTTTTCCCCTTTCCTATACCCGATTGCTGCGACCAGACGTTGGAGTCCAGGAGCCAGACGCCACTGTCGATGACAACTACTACTACTCGGGAGGTGCCTACTACTACGTGCAGCCCGCTGACGACGACCATGAGTAGTTTAGGAGGATCCCAGGAAGGAGGCATGCGCCTCTTTCGATCTGTATCCCAGTTTGTGCTAGCCTTCTTAAGGCAAACTTGTTTAACTTATGTCTGTACTCATATATTGTTGCTTCCGCTGACTCGTCTATGATCGAGCTCTTGTATTCGAGCCCTCGAGGCCCCTGGCTTGTAATATGATGCTTGTATGACTTATTTTATTTGTAGAGTTGTGTTGTGATATCTTCTCGTGAGTCCCTGATCTTGATCGTACACACTTGCATGTATGATTAGTGTACGATTGAATCAGGGGCGTCACAAGTTGGTATCAGAGCCGACTGCCTGTAGGAATCCCTCTTCCACACTCCTTGGCCGAAGTTGAGTCTAGTCGATGAAAATTGTTTTACTAACATGGTTGTGTGGCCCATGGGCCCACGTCGCCTTCTGGGTGGTATTAGGATCTTTTACTCCTTGATCCTTACTCTGGGACTCTGAACTCTCTTCTACTCGGGTTAAACGATTTTACTAACTCAAACATTAGGATACCGTGACCACGTTCACCCCAAAGTTGGATAAGCCCTGGTTATTCTTTAGAGTAGTATTTGAACATTATCCACATTGTCATTTGACTCCTTGAAAACATCTTTGTCTTCAGATGGAACCCACGAGACAGGTCGTGCACCACACGACGACCATTGGTGCCTCAGGATCACCTGCTGTGTTGGTTGAGATGATGACCTATCTGGGTTATCGCTGGCACCCTGAGTACACCGTCTACGAGGAGTACCAGGACTTTAACCAGGAGCAGTACCGTGCCATCGTCCACCTCTACTCTCGGGAGTATGACTCCACTACCGTGCTGCACACTGCTCATGGTGTTGGAGTGACTATCGACATGGCTGTCCACGATGCTGCTTATGCTGCTCTGACACGTCTTCGTGGAGAGTATCGGGAGTTGTACACCTCCCCTTTCAGGCACATTGCTATCGCATCCGATGTTGGTGCGGAGGGATACTACACTGCTGCCTACTCCACTGTCACCCGAGAGCCCTTCTACCATCAGAACCTGGTTCTGCATGCCGATGGGCTGGATAGAGCTAACCGAGCTCTTCACCACGAGTTGTACACCATCCGTCAGCACCTGTACCGTGCTCTGACGCTGTTGCACCCCTCTGGCGATCTGGTGATCTATCACGTTCTGTGATCTACCCTGCCAGTACCGTGATGCCCCAGGGCATCGGATGGCCAGATGTGGGAGGCTACTCTCCCGCACTTGGTCCTCTTCTGCTACCTGCGCGTTGGGTTCCGCACCAGAGTATCCGCGGACCCCAGGCTACTCACGTGGAGGACTTCCCTTCGCGTCACTACCAGCTGTCAGGCTACACCTACCTCCATAGTTCCTCCTGGGACTGATGTAGGCTTGCTTGTTAGTGTTAGATGCATTCATCGCGAGCCTGCGTGCCGCCTATGATGTTCTTAGTCTGTGTACTGAACTCTGTGTACCGAACTCTATGCATGATCTCTTTTGTAAGATATGCCAACTACTATGTAATATCTATTGTGTTCCTTTCATTAGGCATGTTTCATCATGAATGTTTCTTGTCCTTGCAAATTCTCAATGCTGAACCACCCCTGTTATATATTAGCAGGATGGTTAGACCAGGTGGTCGTGGTCGTGGTGACCCTCCCCCACCCCCGCCTGAGTACATGGCTGGGATGATGCAACCGTTTGAGCTGAATTGCCAGTTTATGGAGAATATTATGGCTCAGTTTCCTCGCCCCAATAGGAACTAGCAGCCAACCCAAGTGACTCTGCAGGATTTCATGCGTCTCAACCCAACTGTGTACCGCAGCTCAACTCAGCCTCTGGATGCTGATGACTAGCTCCGTGACATCACCTATGAGATGGAGTCTGCTGATGTAGCCCCTGCCAGTTATGTCACCTTCGCTTCTTTCTTCTTGAAGGGACCCGCTGCTCAATGGTGGGACAGTCACAGGCGTACTCTGCCGGTTGGAACAATCATCACCTGGCCAGACTTCCAAGCCGCTTTCCATGCTCGCTTCATTCCTCAGGGAGTCATGGACCGTAAGAAGCGTGAGTTCCGCAACCTCACCCAAGGCAACGAAACTGTGGAAGCTTATCAACGGGAGTTTCTGGATTTGTCCCGCTATGCTGAAGAAGACATTGCAACTGATGCACGCAGACAGGAGAAGTTCCATGATGGCCTCAAGCTGACATCAAGCTCGCACTTCTAGTGCATGACTTTGCTGATTTCGCCACCTTGGTGAACAAGGCCATCAATGTCGAAACTGGTCTGTAGGAACACCAGAGCTCTCACAGGCGCAACCGTGACATGGGCTCATCTTCAGGCCCATCCACGCATAAGCGTAGGATATGGATTCCCAACAGCATGTACCAGCCAACTTCACCTGCTCCAAGGCAGTCCTATGCTGCACCGCGTCTGCCTCTCCCACCAACTAGGCAGCAAAGGCTTCCAGCTCCACCACCCCAAGCTCCCGTTCCCACTCCCAATAATGGTCTTTGCTACAAGTGTGGTCAACCAGGTCACCATGCCAGAGACTGCAATCAGAATCAGAATCAACTGGCCCTCCCTGCAGCTGGCCGTGGAAGCAACCAGCCTCGCAAAAACAATGCCAGGTCTTATGGCCATGTTCATGCCAACCACATTGATCTCAATGAAGCTCAAGACCAGCCTGCTACCGTGATGGGTACACTCCTCGTAAATTCAGTACCTGCATCTGTTTTATTCGATTCAGGAGCATCACATTCATTCATGTCAGAATATTTTGCATACAAGCATGGCGTTAAATGTGAGGAGATGAACACCTCGGTGGGGCAATGTCAAACCTCACTGGTTGGCATCGACGTCCCCATGGAAATCGAAGGGCTGGAATTCTATGCCTCTCCCATTATCCTGAAGACATCTAACATCGACCTCATTCTGGGGATGGATTGGTTGAAAGCGCATACTGCTTCTATAGTTTGCGCCACTAAGACCGTCCATCTGCCACACCCTTCCGATGAAATAATAATCTACAATGCCCGTCTAGTTTAGAACGCCCAGGCGCGGCTTTATACCTTGAATGCATTGAACGCTGCACCACTCGAGGGCATTGAAAACATCCCCATCGTTCGTGAATTCCAAGACGTCTTTCCAGAAGAACTTCCAGGGATTCCCCCTGCAAGAGCTGTCGAATTCATCATCGACTTGAAATGAGGCACCACCGCTATAGCCAAACGACCCTACAAGATGCCGCCACATGAGCTCATTGAGCTTAAGGAGGAAATCGACAAATCTCTTAGCAAAGGTCTCATTCCCCTAGTTGCTCTCCTTGGGGAGCACCTTCTCTCTTTGTTAAGAAGAAGGATGGGACGAACCGATTAGTCCAAGACTACCGTCCTATAAACCAAGCTACCATTCAAAATAAATATCCTCTTCCTCGGATCAATGATCTTTATGATCAACTGGATGGCTCATCAGTGTTCTCCAAACTTGACTTGAGGTTGGGTTACCACCAGATCCGTGTTCGTGAAGAGGATATCCTAAAGACCGCCTTCATGACTCGGCATGGATCATACGAGTACACCGTCATGTCATTCGGCTTAACGAATGCTCCAGCCACCTTCTCTCACCTGATGAACTACATATTCATGGATTACCTCAACAAGTTCATCGTGGTTTATTTGGACGATATCCTTATATTTTCCAAGAACAAGGAAGAACATGCTGAACATCTTCGTCTTGTGCTGGAAAAGCTTCGAGAGCATCAACTCAATGCTAAATGTTTCTTGCTCAATTATCCAAACACCATTGCATGGGTAATGTCATGAAATTTCTCTCCCCCTTACCTAAAGAGTTTTCTACATTATATCCTGTCATGGATATCATGCTCTGCTTGTCCTTGGGAAGGATATACCCTTGAAATATGTGTTAAAACACATTTTCCTTTCCATTGTTCTGTTTACTCTGATAATCATATTTTCTTTTCCATTGGTTGGTTTAACGTTGCTTGTGATCTATAAGATCTAAGCAGTAATATTCTCCTGCTTATGTAAACATCTTGGTGTACAATTCTGTCAACAAGACCTTGTTGTTGGAAATATGCCCTAGAGGCAATAATAAAATGGTTATTATTGTATTTCCTTGTTCATGATAATTGTCTATTGTTCATGCTATAATTGTATTAACCGGAAACCATAATACATGTGTGAATACATAGACCACAACATGTCCCTAGTAAGCCTCTAGTTAACTAGCTCGTTGATCAATAGATGGTCATGGTTTCTTGACCATGGACATTGGATGTCATTGATAACGAGATCACATCATTAGGAGAATGATGTGATGGACAAGACCCAATCCTAAGCCTAGCACAAGATCATATAGTTCGTCTGCTAAAGCTTTTCTAATGTCAAGTATCACTTCCTTAGACCATGAGATTGTGCAACTCCCGGATACCGTTGGAATGCTTTGGGTGTACCAAACGTCACAACGTAACTGGGCGGCTATAAAGGTGCACTACGGGTATCTCCGAAAGTGTCTGTCGGGTTGGCACGAATCGAGACTGGGATTTGTCACTCCGTGTAAACGGGGAGGTATCTCTGGGCCCACTCGGTACGACATCATCATAATGTGCATAATGTGACCAAGGAGTTGATCACGGGATGACGTGTTACGGAACGAGTAAAGAGACTTGCCGGTAACGAGATTGAACAAGGTATCGGGATACCGACGATCGAATCTTGGGCAAGTACTATACCGGTAGACAAAGGGAATTGTATACGGGATTGATTGAATCCTCGACATCGTGGTTCATCCGATGAGATCATCGTGGAGCATGTGGGAGCCAACATGGGTATCCAGATCCCGCTGTTGGTTATTGACCGGAGAGTTGTCTGTGTCATGTCTATGTGTCTCCCGAACCCGTAGGGTCTACACACTTAAGGTTCGGTGATGCTAGAGTTGTAGAGATATTAGTATGCGGTTAACCGAAAGTTGTTTGGAGTCCCGAATGAGATCCCGAACGTCACGAGGAGTTCCGGAATGGTCCGGAGGTAAAGATATATATATATATATATAGGAAGTCCAGTTTCGGCCACCGGGAGAGTTTTGGGGTCGCCGGTATTGTACCGGGACCACCGGAAGGGTCCTGGGGGTCCACCGGGTGGGGCCACCTGTCCCGGAGGGCCCCATGGGCTGAAGTGACATGGGAACCAGCCCCTGGTGGGCTGGTGTGCCCCCCTTGGGCCTCCCTTGCGCTTAGGGTTGGAAACCCTAAAGTGGTGGGGGCGCCTCCACCTGGCTTGGGGGCCAAGCCACTCCCTAGGCCGCCGCCCCTCCCATTAGATGGGATCTCTAGGGGCCGGCGCCCCCAGGGCCCCTATATATAGTGGAGGGGAGGGAGGGCAGCAGCACCCTAAGCCCTGGCACCTCCCTCCCTCTCGTGACACCTCTTCCTCCCCGCATGCGCTTGGCGAAGCCTTGCCGGGATCCCGCTACTTCCACCACCACACCGTCGTGCTGCTGGATCTCCATCAACTTCTCCTCCCCCTTGCTGGATCAAGAAGGAGGAGACGTCTCCGCTCTGTACATGTGTTGAACGCGGAGGTGTTGTCCGTTTGGCACTAGGATCATCGGTGATTTGGATCACGACGAGTACGACTCCATCAACCCCGTTCTCTTGAACGCTTCCGCTTAGCGATATTCAAGGGTATGAAGATGCACTCCCTCTCTCTCGTTGCTAGATGACTCCATAGATTGATCTTGGTGATGCATAGAAAATTTTAAATTTCTGCTACGATCCCCAACAGTGGCATCATGAGCTAGGTCTATGCGTAGATTCTATGCACGAGTAGAACACAAAGTAGTTGTGGCGATGATTTGTTAAATTTGCTTGCCGTTACTAGTATTATCTTGATTCGGCGGCATTGTGGGATGAAGCGGCCCGGACCGACCTTACACGTACATTTACGTGAGACAGGTTCCACCGACTGACATGCACTTGATGCATAAGGTGGCTGGCGGGTGTCTGTCTCTCCCACTTTAGTCGGATCCGATTCGATGAAAAGGGTCCTTATGAAGGGTAAATAGCAATTGGCATATCACCGTTGTGGTTTTGCGTAGGTAAGAAACGTTCTTGCTAGAAACCCATAGCAGCCACGTAAAACATGCAACAACAATTAGAGGACGTCTAACTTGTTTTTGCAGGGTATGCTATGTGATGTGATATGGCCAAAAGGATGTGATGAATGATATATGTGATGTATGAGATTGATCATGTTCTTGTAATAGGAATCACGACTTGCATGTTGATGAGTATGATAACCGGTAGGAGCCATAGGAGTTGTCTTAATTTATTTATGACCTGCGTGTCAATGAAAACGCCATGTAATTACTTTACTTTATTGCTAACCGTTAGCCATAGTAGTAGAAGTAATAGTTGGCGAGGCAACTTCATGAAGACACGATGATGGAGATCATGATGATGGAGATTATGGTGTCATGCCGGTGACGATGGTGTTCATGCCGCGCCTCGAAGATGGAGATCAAAGGTGCAAGATGACATTGGCCATATCATGTCACTTTATGATTTGCATGTGATGTTTGTCATGTTTACATATTATTTGCTTAGAACGACGGTAGCATAAATAAGATGATCCCTCGCAATAATTTCAAGAAAGTGTTCCCCCTAACTGTGCACCGTTGCTAAGGTCCGTTGTTCCGAAGCACCACGTGATGATCGGGTGTGATAGGTTCTAACGTTCGCATACAACGGGTGTAAGCCAGATTTACACACGCAATACACTTAGGTTAACTTGACGAGCCTAGCATGTACATACATGGCCTCGGAACACGGAAGACTGAAAGGTCGAACATGAGTCGTATAGTGGATACGATCAACTTGAAGATGTTCACCGATGATGACTAGTCCGTCTCACGTGATGATCGGACACGGCCTAGTTGACTCGGATCATGTATCACTTAGATGACTAGAGGGATGTCTATCTAAGTGGGAGTTCATTGAATAATTTGATTAGATGAACTTAATTATCATGAACATAGTCAAAAGGTCTTTGCAGATTATGGCGTAGTCACGCTTTGGTTCTACTATTTTAGATATGTTCCTAGAGAAAATTTAGTTGAGAGTTGACAGTAGCAATTATGCGGACTGGGTCCATGAACTGAGGATTGTCCTCATCGCTGCACAGAAGGGTTATGTCCTTAATGCACCGCTCAGTGTGTTGAACCTCGAGCATCGTCTGTAGATGTTGGGAAACATCTGACATACACGTTTTGATGACTACGTGATAGTTCAGTACGTAATACTAACGGTTTAGAATTGTGGCACCAAAGACGTTTTTTGAAACGTCGCAGAACATATGAGATGTTCCAAAGACTGAAATTGGAATTTCAGACTAGTGCCCACGTCAAGAGGTATGAGACCTCTGACAAGTTTCTTAAGCCTGCAAACTAAGGGAGAAAAACTCAATCGTTGAGCATGTCCTCAGATTGTCTGAGTACTGCAATCGCTTGAATCGAGTGGGAGTTAATCTCCAGATGAGATAGTGATGGTTCTCCATAGTCACTGCCACCAAGCTATTGGAGCTTCGTGATGAACTATAACATATCAGGGATAGACAAGATGATCCTTGAGCAACTCGCGATGTCTGACACCGCGAAAGTAGAAATCAAGTAGGAGCATCAATTGTTGATGGTTAAACCACTAGTTTCAAGAAGGGCAAGGGAAAGAAGGGATACTTCATGAGACGGCAAATCAGTTGCTGCTCTAGTGAAGAAACCCAAGGTTGAACCAAACCCGAGACCAAGTGCTTCTATAATGAGGGGAACGGTCACTGAAGCAGAACTACCCTAGATACTTGGTAGATGAGAAGGCTGGCAAGGTCGATAGAAGTATTTTGGATATACGTCATATTATTGTGTACTTTACTAGTACTCCTAGTAGCACCAGGGTAATAAATACTGGTTCGGTTGCTAAGCGTTAGTAACTAGAAATAAAAGGCTACAGAATAAACGGAGACTAGCTGAAGGTGAGATGACGATATGTTGGAAGTGTTTCCAAGGTTGATGTGATCAAACATCGCATGCTCCCTCTACCGTCGAGTTTGGTGTTTGCATTGAGCATAGACATGATTGGATTATGTTTATCGCAATACGGTTATTCATTTAAGGAGAATAATGGTTACTCTATTTATTTGAACAATACCTTCAATGGTCTTGCATCGAAAAATGAATGGTTTATTGAATCTCGATCGTAGTGATACACATGTTCATGCCAAAAGATAGTAATGATAGTACCACATACTTGTGGCACTGCCATTTGAGTCATGTTGGTATAAAATGCATGAAGAAGCTCCATGTTGATGGATCTTTGGACTCACTCGTTTTTGAAAAGATTGAGACATGCGGACCATGTCTATTGGTAGATATGCATGAAGAAACTCCATGCAGATGGATCGTTTGGACTCACTTGATTTTGAATCACTTGAGACATGCAAATCATACCACATGGGCAATATGACTGAAAGGCCTCGTTTTTAGTAAGATGGAACAAGAAAGCAACTTGTTGGAAGTAATACATTTTGATGTGTGCAGTCCAATGAGTGCTGAGGCACGCAGTGGATATCGTTATGTTCTTACTTCACAGATGATTTGAGTAGATGCTGAGTATATTTACTTGATGAAACACAAGTCTGAATTATTGAAAGGTTTAAGTAATTTCAGAGTGAAGTTGAAGATTGTCGTGATAAGATGATAAAATGTCTATGATATGATCATAGAGATGAATATCTGAGTTACGAGTTTGGCACACAATTAAGACATTGTGGAAATTGTTTCACAACTAATACCGCCTGGACCACCATAGTGTGATGGTGTGTCTGAACATCACAACTGCACCCTATTGGATATGGTGCATACCATGATGTCTCTTATCGAATTACCACTATCGTTTATGGGTTAGGCATTAGAGACAACCACACTCACTTTAAATAGGGCACCACACAATTCCGTTGAGACGACACCGTATGAACTATGGTTTAGAGAAACCTAAGCTGTCGTTTCGTAAAAGTTTGGGGCTGCGATGCTTATGTGAAAAAGTTTCAGGCTGATAAGCTCAAACCCAAAGTAGATAAATGCATCTTCATAGAATACCCAAAAATAGTTGGGTATACCTCCTATTTCAGATCCGGAAGCAAAAGTGATTGTTTCTAGAAACGGGTCCTTTCTCGAGGAAAAGTTTCTCTCGAAAGAATTGAGTGGGAGGATGGTGGAGACTTGATGAGGTTATTGAACCGTCACTTCAACTAGTGTGTAGCAGGGCACAGGAAGTTGTTCTTGTGGCACCTACACCAATTGAAGTGGAAGCTTATGATAGTGATCATGAAACTTCGGATCAAGTCACCACCAAACCTCATAGGTCGACAAGGATGCATACTACTTCAGAGTGGTACGTGATCCTATCTTGGAAGTCATGTTGCTAGACAACAATGAACCTACGAGCTATGGAGAAGTGATGGTGGGCCCAGATTCCGAAGAATGGCTCGAGGCCATAAAATCCGAGAGAGGATCCATGTATAAAAGAAAGTATAGACTTTGAAAGAACCACTTGATGGTCGTAAGGCTGTTGGGTGCAGATGGATTTTAAAAGGAAGACAAACAATGATGGTAAGTGTCACCATTAAGAAAGCTCGACTTGTCGTTAAGATGTTTCCCGACAAGTTCAAGGAGTTGACTACGATGAGACTTTCTCACTCGTAGCGATGCTAAGAGTCTGTTGGAATTATGTTAGCAGTTACTACATTATTTATGAAATCTTGCAGATAGGATGTAAAAAACATTGTTTCCTCGACATTTTTCTTGAGGAAAGGTTGTATGTGATACAACCAGAAGGTTTTGTCAATCCTGAAAGATGCTGACAAGTATGCAAAGCTCCAGCAATCCTTCTAAGGACTGGAGTAAGCATCTCGGAGTTGGAATGTACGCTTTGATGAGTTGATCAAAGATTTTGGGTTTATACAAAGTTCATGAGAAACTTGTATTTCCAAAGAAGTGAGTGGGAGCACTATAGAATTTTTGATGAGTATATGTTGTTAACATATTGTTGAACAGAAATGATGTAGAATTTCTGGATAGCATGCAGGGTTATTTGAAAAGTGTTTTTAAATGGAAAATCTGGATTAAGCTACTTGAACATTGAGCATCAAGATCTATAAGGATAGATCAAAAACGCTTAATAGTACTTTCGAATGAATACATACCGTGACAAGATTTTGAAGGAGTTCAAAATAGATCAGCAAAGAAGGAGTTCTTAGCTGTGTTACAAGGTGTGAATATTGAGTAAGACTCAAGACCTGACCACGGCAGAAGAGAGAGAAAGGACGAAGGTCGTCCCCTATGCTTTAGACGTAGGCTCTACAGTATGCTATGCTATGTACCGCACCTGAAGTGTGCCTTGCCATGAGTCAGTCAAGGGGTACAAGAGTGATCCAGGAATGGATCACACGAAAGCGGTCGAACTTATCCTTAGTAACTAGTGGACTAAGGAATTTTCTCGATTATGGAGGTGGTAAAAGAGTTCGTCGTAAAGGGTTACGTCGATGCAAACTTTGACACTAATCCGGATGACGCTGAGTAGTAAACCGGATTCGTATAGTAGAACAGTTATTTGGAATAGCTCCAAGTAGTGCGTGGTAGCTGCATCTACAAGATGACATAGAGATTTGTAAAGCACACATGGATCTGAAAGGTTCAGCCTCATTGACTAATAAACCTCTCTCACAAGCAAGATATGAACAAACCCCATGGGTGTTGGATTCATTGCAATCACATAGTGATGTGAACTAGATTATTGACTCTAGTGCAAGTGGGAGACTGTTGGAAATATGCCCTAGAGGCAATAATAAAATGGTTATTATTGTATTTTCCTGTTCATGATAATTGTCTATTGTTCATGCTATAATTGTATTAACCGGAAACCGTAATAGATGTGTGAATACATAGACCACAACATGTCCCTAGTAAGATTCTAGTTGACTAGCTCATTGATCAATAGATGGTCATGGTTTCCTGACCATGGACATTGGATGTCATTGATAACGGGATCACATCATTAGGAGAATGATGTGATGGACAAGACCCAATCCTAAGCCTAGCACAAGATCGTATAGTTCATCTGCTAAAGCTTTTCTAATGTCAAGTATCACTTCCTTAGACCATGAGATTGTGCAACTCCTGGACACCGTAGGAAAGCTTTGGGTGTACCAAACGTCACAACGTAACTGGGTGGCTATAAAGGTGCACTATGGGTATCTCCGAAAGTGTCTGTTGGGTTGGCACGAATCGAGACTGGGATTTGTCACTCCATGTAAACGGGGAGGTATCTCTGGGCCCACTCGGTAGGACATCATCATAATGTGCACAATGTGACCAAGGAGTTGATCACGGGATGATGTGTTACGGAGCGAGTAAAGAGACTTGCCGGTAATGAGATTGAACAAGGTATCAGGATACCGATGATCGAATCTCGGGCAAGTACTATACCGGTAGCCAAAGGGAATTGTATACGGGATTGATTGAATCCTCGACATCGTGGTTCATCCGATGAGATCATCGTGGAGCATGTTGGAGCCAACATGGGTATCTAGATCCCGCTATTGGTTATTGACCGGAGAGTTGTCTGTGTCATGTCTATGTGTCTCCCGAACCCGTAGGGTCTACACACTTAAGGTTCGGTGATGCTAGAGTTGTAGAGATATTAGTATGCGGTTAACCGAAAGTTGTTCGGAGTCCCGGATGAGATCCCGGACGTCACGAGGAGTTCCGGAATGGTTCGGAGGTAAAGATATATATATATATATATATATATATATATAGGAAGTCCAGTTTCGGCCACCGGGAGAGTTTCGGGGTCACCGGTATTGTACCGGGACCACCGGAAGGGTCCCGGGGGTCCACCGGGTGGGGCCACCTGTCCCGGAGGGCCCCATGGGCTGAAGTGACGTGGGAACCAGCCCCTGGTGGGCTGGTGCGCCCCCCTAGGGCCTCCCTTGCGCCTAGGGTTGGAAACCCTAAAGGGGTGGGGGCGCCTCCACCTGGCTTGGGGGCCAAGTCACCCCCTAGGCCGCCGCCTCTCCCATTAGATGGGATCTCTAGGGGCCGGAGCCCCCCAGGGCCCCTATATATAGTGGAGGGGAGGGAGGGAAGCAGCACCCTAAGCCCTGGCGCCTCCCTCCCTCCCGTGACACCTCTTCCTCCCCGCTTGCGCTTGGCGAAGCCTTGCCGGGATCCCGCTACTTCCACCACCACGCCGTCGTGCTACTGGATCTCCATCAACTTCTCCTCCCCCTTGCTGGATCAAGAAGGAGGAGACGTCTCCGCTCCATACGTGTGTTGAACGCGGAGGTGCCGTCCGTTCAGCACTAGGATCATCGGTGATTTGGATCACGACGAGTATGACTCCATCAACCCCGTTCTCTTGAACGCTTCCGCTTAGCGATCTTCAAGGGTATGAAGATGCACTCCCTCTCTCTCATTGCTAGATGACTCCATAGATTGATCTTGGTGATGCGTAGAAAATTTTAAATCTCTGCTACGATCCCCAACACTTGTTACTAGTGTTGATGACATTTCGGTAGCCACCGATGGACGAGAACTTTGCCTACAGGCCCGCCTTGTTTCAACGAGCAAAAAAATGGTTCTGTTCGTCCCTCGCCCTTGGTATCGATGTTGTTGTCGACATAACTGATAGGCTATCCTCTGACATGCCTTGCTTACATGATCGTGTAAGACATCATCGCCTTCCTACTTTTAACCCACATGGTGGGCCCATAACCCATAGGTCCCAGGAGCGAAACCTAACTCTCCGGTACACCCCCTGTTTCCAAAGTTATTCCTCACCATGGCCTCGTACGCTATTCACGAGCCACCCTTCTAGAGATGATCTCTTCTTGTATCAGATGCAATACTTATTCTCGTTGCTCTGAACCCCCTTCACCTTCTGATTAGGCCATCCAACGATTGCCTGCCCATTGGAAACTTCTCATGGTACCTTCTTACTTTACACTCGATATTTTCTTAAGTATCTATTCGAGAGTTACTTTCTACCACATTCCCTAAGTTATCCGCCAGATAGTCAACCTTGTAAGGCCCGTTCTTCCGAAGTTACCCCTTGTCCTTTCGTAAGTACGATGAAATTTCCGACGAAAGGATGATGACTTCATCATGATGACCTGAAGCAGAGAAATAAAAACATCAATGTACTGGATCGACCTCTTCGAGAAGACCAACCAAGACCGAGAAGACTTGTTAGAATTTCGTAACCAAATCCCTTCCCCCTTACTCTCCCTCTTAAATCTCGGGACGAGATTTCTTGAAGTGGAGGAGAATTGTGACGCTCGGATAATTAGACAACAATAATTCCTTGCTAATGATGCCACCTCACCTCTGTCACTGGAGTTAATCTTGGGTTAGTTCAAAACCGATTCAAATTCAAATTTAAAATAAAGTTAAATAATGAAAGTTTTCAAAAATTAAAACAAAAATGTTCGGGCAATGCCAAAATTGGCATAGGTAATTATAGTAAAGAAAACACAAATTTATAAAATAATACTTAAATGCCCTAAGTTGAATTAAAACAGTAAAAGAAAATAAATAAAAGAAAAATAATAAAAACAGAAAAACAAAAGACCAAAAAATAGAAGAGAAACCCCCCGGGCTTCGGCCCAACTGACCACAGGCCCAACTAGGCCAACCCACCAGGCCCAACCGGCCACCCCCACTCCCTCTTATCCACTCCTCCCCCCGCAAACCCTAACCCACTACCCCACCTCCCCCACTCCCCCTCGTCATCCCCCACCTCCCGACCCGATCTGGATCGGGGAAGGGGGTCGAGGCCGCCCCCTCGCCCGTCGTCGTTGGACGCTGCCGCCCGGAGCCCGCGCTCCCTCGCCGCCCCGCGCCAGACCGCCGCTGCCCGAGACGCCTCCTCGCCGGCCTGCCTGCTTCCTCTTCGACGCCGTCATCCCCATCGCCCTCCTCACGCCCCACTACCCCATTCCATGCAACCCACCGTGAGCTCCCCCCTCTCCTCGTCCGGTCACCACGCGCCCGCGCCGTCCCGTGCCCGTGCACGCGCCCTCCCCTGGCTCCGTACGCCCATGCACGCGCCCGACCGCCCGCCGCCTCCCGTTGCTCGCTCGCCGCGCCCTTGCTCCGGCCGCCACTACCCACGCCGAAGCGCGCGCGCTCGCGCGCCGCGCCCCGCTGCCGCCCCGGGGTCGCGGCCTCCTTCCCGGCGCCGCGCCCGGGCCGCGCGCCTAGCTCCTCTGCCGTTGCTGCCACCCCAGCCGTCGCTGCCGCCGACGCCCGCCGCCCTGCCTTCCCCCGCCGCGAGCCTGCCTCCTCCCACGCCTCCTTGACCGCTCGCGCACCCGCGCACCGCGTCGCCGTGGCCGCGACCTGCGCCCCTCGCTGCATGCATCTCCGGCCGCCTCCGCTCAGGGCTGCGTCGCCCACCTCCCTGCCGCCCACGGCCATGCCCGCAGCCCCTCACTTCCGCACCGCCCCCGCCTGGCCTTGTCGTTCCGCTGAGTCGCGCCTCACCGCTCGCTGTGCCTGCCTGCGTGCCGATGTCCGTTGCTGTGCCGCCCGCTCCTGGCGCCCGCGCCGTTCGCGAAACCGGCGCTCGCTAAGCCCATGGGGCCTATGACGAACGGGGCCCACGCCCCAGAACGAAAACGTTTTAAAAATTATATATATATATATATAATAAATAAAATATTAATTAATTAATTAAAGAATTAATTAACTTAATTAATTTTGATTAACTAAACTAATCAATTAACTAAACTAATTGAACTGTTAGTTAATTAATTAATTAGTCAATGACAGTGGGGCCCGCCCCCTTTAATTAATCCTGATTAGGTTAATTAATGTGTTTAATTAAAATGGGTCACTGACAGATGGGACCCACCTGTCAGGTTGACCAGGTCAACTGCTGACGTCATGGTGACATCATGATGACGTAAACAAACACTATTCTGGATAATGTTGATTTAAATAATTAAATAAATCCTAAAAATGATTTAAACCTTTTAAAATTAATATAAAATAAACTGTAGCTCAGATGGGAAAACTTTGTACATGAAAGTTGCTCAGAACGACGAGACGAATCCAGAAAAGCAGCCCGTTCGTCCGCCACGCATCCCTTGCATATCAAACACACAACTTTTCCCCTCTGATTCATCTGTCCGAAAGCGCGAAACACCGGGGATATTTTCCCGGATGTTTCCCCCCTTCACTGGTACCACCTAATACCGCTTTAGGGCACCCCTAGCACCAATACTTGTCATGTCATGCATCGCTATGCATCTGTTTGCTTAATATTTATTGTTTCTTCCCCCATCTTCTCTCGCTAGACACTGAGACCGACGCCGCTGCTACCCAGTACGACTATGGTGTTGACGACCCCTCTTTCTTGCCAGAGCAACCAGGCAAGCCACCCCCCTTGATCACCAGATATCGCCTAGTCTTCTCTATACTGCTTGCATTAGAGTAGTGTAATATGTTACTGCTTTCTGTTAATCCTATTCTGATGCATAGCCTGTCTTTGTTGCTACAACTGTTGATACCTTACCTGCAATCCTAAATGCTTAGTATAGGATGCTAGTATTCCATCAGTGGCCCTACATTCTTGTCCGTCTACCATGCTATACTACCGGGCTGTGATCACTCGGGAGTTGACCACAGGTATATACTTATACATGATATATGATACATGCGGTGACTAAAGTTGGGTCGGCTCCTAGAGTACCCGCGAGTGATTCATGGATTGGGGGCTGAAAGGACGTTTGTCCCGACGGCCCTTTGAGTGGATCTTTGTGGTGGAGCGACAGGGTAGGTTGAGACCACCTAGGAGAGAGGTGGGCCTAGCCCTGGTCGGCGTCCGTGGTTATTTCAAAATAACATGCTTAACGAGATCTTGGTATTTGATCTGAGTCTGGCCACTTGCCTATACGCACTAACCAACTACGCGGGAACAATTATGGGCACTCGACGTCGTGGTATCAACCGAAGCCTTCATGACGTCAATGACTGAGCGGCGCGCGTCACATTGGACCGTAAGCTCGCGCTTGTATTAAGGGGGCTAGGTCTGCTTCCGGCCGCGTACGCAACGTGCAGGTGTGCAATGGGTGATGGGCCCAGACCCCTGCGCGCATAGGATTTAGACCGGCGTGCTGACCTCTCTGTTGTGCCTAGGTAGGGCTGCGACGTGTTGATCTTCCGAGGCCGGGCATGACCCAGAAAAGTGTGTCCGGACAAAGGGGATCGAGCGTGTTGGGAAATGTGGTGCACCCCTGCAGGGAAGTTAATCTATTCGAATAGCAGTGATCTTCGGTAACAGGACGACTTGGAGTTGTACCTTGACCTTATGACAACTAGAATCGGATACTTAATAGAACACATCTTTCCAAGTGCCAGATACAACCGGTGATCGCTCTCTCACAGGGCGACGAGGGGAGGATCATCGGTTAGGATTATGCTATGCGATGTTACTTGGTGAACTTACCATCTACTCTCTTCTTCTGCTGCAAAATGGAGGATACCAGAAGCGTAGTCTTCGATAGGACTAGCTATCCCCCTCTTATTCTGGCATTCTGCAGTTCAGTCCACATATGTTACCCCCTTTTCCATTTGATACCAATGCATACATATGTAGTGTAGCTCCTTGCTTGCAAGTACTTTGGATGAGTACTCACGGTTGCTTTGCTTCCCCTTTTCCCCTTTCCTATACCCGATTGCTGCGACCAGACGTTGGAGTCCAGGAGCCAGACGCCACTGTCGATGACGACTACTACTACTCGGGAGGTGCCTACTACTACGTGCAGCCCGTTGACGACGACCAGGAGTAGTTTAGGAGGATCCCAGGCAGGAGGCATGCGCCTCTTTCGATCTGTATCCCAGTTTGTGCTAGCCTTCTTAAGGAAAACTTGTTTAACTTATGTCTGTACTCAGATATTGTTGCTTCCGCTGACTCGTCTGTGATCGAGCTCTTGTATTTGAGCCCTCGAGGCCCCTGGCTTGTAATATGATGCTTGTATGACTTATTTTATTTGTAGAGTTGTGTTGTGATATCTTCCCGTGAGTCCCTAATCTTGATCATACACGTTTGCGTGTATGATTAGTGTACGATCGAATCGGGGCGTCACAACACCTATGGAGTTGTTGCAATGGCGACGGAGGCCATGGAAACCGTCTCACCATCTTCATCATCGTCATCATCATCCTCATTGTACTCTTCTTGTGCTACCAACCCCTTGGGAGGAGTTGTAACATACCAAAATTTCAATTTGAAATGTTATACATAGGTCATTCATGCATATCATATTTTCTTGCCGTTCGTTTCGCAATCCTCGAAATTCTAAGCAACTCAAGGACCCACGGAGAGAGTTGGGGATTTCACGTTTCTCATATTTGAAAATTTATCAAATACCGAAACAAGGATCACTTTGGTTTTAATTGTTTTTCTCTTCAAAAATATTTCATATTAAAATATATGAGAGGAGATAATATGACTTCTCCAAAATAAAAGGAATATTGGAGGAAAAATATTAAAATCAAATAAACAATTTTATTTGGATTTTATTGCTATTTTATTTGAATTAGAAAAATATGCATTTTCCAAAAATTGCATTTTAGGCCAAGAAAATGTTCACTTTGTTCTAAATATTCTATTTAGACGATGAAAATTTGTTTTGGTATTTTTAGATTTTTATTTTATTTTCTAGGATTTTATTTCGGCGAAATCAGTTAAAAAAAAGTTGCTTCGGACCGACTGGGCTGAAAGCCGAGCCGGCCCACGCGCTGCGTCACCCCAACCCCGAGCGGGAGTCCGCCGCCCGTACGCCGCCGCGTCGTGGCCGAATCCACCTCGCCCCGCCGCCTTGCCCCCTCCCCCACACCACTACCTCCCCCTCCCCTCTTAAATACCACCACCGGCGCCCCCTCCCTTGCCCCACATCGCCGCACCGCCTCGCAGCCGAAGCAGCCGCGCCGCCGCCGCCTTCTGCCGCCGCCGCCGCGTCACCCCACTACAAAAAAATACACTTTTGTGATGATACGTGTTTGTCATAGTAGGTCACTTTTTTGTCATGCATGTACATCCATGACAAATTTATGACAGAATCAAGATAGTCATACCTGTGCTGTCATAGAAGTGTTCCATGACATTACCAAAATTATCATCACGGAAGTGTCCACTTCCATGATGATAAATCGCGCGTCATAGAAGTGCTTTCGTCAAGGGTGACCGACACGTGGCATCCACCGTAATGGAACGTCGTTAAGCTATCGGGTCGGGTTTTGGATCCGATAACCCGTTAACAGCCCCAACCAATGGGAAATTCCACGTGTAAAATTCTTATTGGCCGGACAAAACATGTGTTAGCTCGTCAGTGGGTCAGATAGGCGCCTATGATACGTCGACACGTGGCACGGCCCAACAGAGGCCCATTCCTGTGTAAAGGCCGGCTCGTTTGACTTGGTCAAAAGCTGGCAGGCCGACCCATGGAAAGCCTGTTAACGGCCTGTTCGAATATAGCCCATTTACAGCCCGCTAACTCAAGGCCTGTTACGCCCTATCCAAACTAGGACCAGTAGCGTCATCTGGGCCATCCAATATGATTCCAGCCCGTTTTCACTTCTGGCCCATGTATGGCCCATGACGTCTTTCGGCCCATATGAGGCCCTATGTAAATCTTGGCCTACTAATGGACCGTGGTGAAACTGGCCCGTAATGAACAGTGTATCACTTTACACCCATTAACGGCCCGTGGTGAAACTGGCCCGTGATGAACAGTGTATCACTTTATACCCATTAACGGCCTGTTATTCCGTTGGGCCATTTCCAGCCCATGTTATCTTTCGGCCTTCTCAGAGCCCATTTATTCTTGGGCTCATTTCCAGCATTCATTTACTTATGACCCGTTACTGTCATTTTCTGCTTGTGGGCCAAATTCAGCCCGTGGTTACAGTCAGCCATTTGTGGTCCGTTAATACGTTGGGCCGTTTTCATAGCGTCATCAAATACGGCCTATTAACGATGGCCCGTTATGGTCGGCCCATGAACGGACGATTCCAACTCTAGCCCGTTTACGGCCATGATGCAGCCTGTTATTGGCCCATGTTTGGCCATCGATCATACTGCCCATATAAGGCCCATTGATGATACGGCCCGTAGAAGGCCCATTGTTTCTATGGCCCGTAGAAGGCCCATTGTTTCTACGGCCCGTAGAAGGCCCACTGTTTCTACGGCCCGTAGGAGGCCCAGTGTCACTACAGTAAATATTAGCCCATGGTTATTGTGGCCTAGTTTTAAAAAATAGGTTAATGCAACCACTAGCAAACCGCGGAAAAAGAACTGCAATGACTAGAAGCAAACAAATAAACAAGACAACAAGGAAATAAATAAGCAAGCAACTTACTCTAGGCTATCACGACTATCACACATATTACATCCACTGGGCATCAAAGTTCGCCACCAGTGCAAATAAATGCGCCGACAAAAGAATATACAAAACTGAGAGCACTTCAGAAGGCACTAGGCCTGGCCAGGTCGGGCCACCCAAACAGCTGAAGAAGCTGAGTAGACCTTAGTTGTGTCAATGATAGATGCATCAACGCTAGATTTAAGGCATGATGGTGCGCACGACAGTCCTCTGACATCTTCATTGCATCTTTGACTTCAAGTCGGAGCTGAGCTGAAGCAAGCCTTTCCGCTTTAAGTTGAGACTGAAGAAGTCGAACTGATTGAGGCAGCGACTGCACAAAGGTTGTCTCACACCTGCCGTTGAGTAGCTTCAACTCACTGTCTTCATCAAGACATGACCTTGGGGTCATCTCGCTATCCTCAAAATGGTTTGGCTCACTATCTTCCCTAAAGTTCTGCCTGGCGTAAGAGATACGAGTCTGAAAGAGAAACAAGGAGACACGTAACAGGTTTCACAATTATATAAGCAAATAAATGGATCTGTTCTGCATAAGGAACATGTTTTTACAACTACAATTTGAAACTGGTAGTTGTTGCAAACATCCAATCAGATGTAAACAGCAAAGCAAACAACAGTGGATGAAATGATGCCTATCCTAATCTATACTAGAACAAAGTTTGAAGGCTTGAGAAGGATGAACTTACATTACATGTTAACACGGGCTGGACAAGGCCCTTCTCCATGTTGATGGAAGGATAATTCAATAAATTCCCCAAAGAAAATTCTTTATAAGCGTTGCCATTATTCTACATTTTTTAAAGAGTAAATATAGATCAAATAATATTGGAAGAAACAGAGGATAATGAAGCTCAGGTGCAGACTGATGATACATAATCAAATAGCAATTAATTAAGTACAACGTCACAAGGCAAAAGGGAGAGAGGTACTGACAAGAGCAATGCAGATCCCATTATTGTTTTGAGATCGTATGATCCTTTGAGCAAGGAGATTCATCTGAAATTAGTTTTCATACAAGAGAGAAGGTAAGGCACAAGCAGAAATTTAGGAGTTCAAATTTTGAATTGATATCATAGACAGTACCTGACGCTGGGCTCCCAGCAGTTCTAATAGGGGTTTGGCCATTGGAGTAGGCGTAAAGTGTGGTACAGTTGGGCCTGTGTTTTCTGTGGCTGCTGATCTATCTGATTTAACAGGTATCACTACCTTTTCCAAATACCTAGTTTGTACTCCTTGACGACCTGCACTCACCCTCTTCCTTTTGGACACCTATTACGAAAGAACAACATCTGACTGGAAAAACATAGTGTAACGACACATGGAATAGGTACAGAAAATGGATAGGTATGGCATATACTCATATATGATGCTTAAACTAAGCAGATGGTGTAACAAAGTAGAAGTAATGCAAGAGGTCAGATGCAAAATATGTGCGACCAATACAACTTTGCAAAGTTAGAGCAAGCACCTTGATGGGTGAATAAGATAGGCCATCCTCCACCATGCCAAGTTTGATAGCCAGTGGATCGTTCCGCAATATTCCTCGCGTGCGCCCATTCTCATATTCATTTTGATAATGTTCAATATCTGACATGCATGAAAACATAAAAACAAGTGAGATTTTCTTTGTAATGCAGAAGTGATTCTAATCCAATACTGCCTCTCTGTAAAACCCTTTGTGCTATCTCTGCAATTCTTTTAAAAGATGCCATGCATGCTGTAATTTGTTGTGTGCATTAATATAATGTGGCCTACTACTCAAAATATGAGAGCTCCAGAAGTGATGACACTTCGCAGATGATAGCTTCAACATATAGTAAAGAAGAACAAGTCAACCCGACCTGACAGATTCAAAATATACTAAGGGAGAACAACTCGACCTGACCAGTCGACCGCAAGAGAAGAGTATCATCTTAAAGAAGAGCAAAAGATCAAGCAGATTGAAGATATTACAAGTCTTTTACAATGTCGGTTGGCCACCCATGATGAACTAGAGCGCACAGAGAAATACTATTCTTTCTGGTCTCTCCATATGTGGCTCACATGCATTCTGAAACTAAAGTAGGAACATTTAGCTAACCAATTAAACATCTCTCAGTTTTACTAATATCAGCAATAATATCAGATATGAATTTTTACAACTAAGCTTGTTTAGCTCGATGGGTGGAGCAGTGCTATTACGACACGAACCACGTAGGCTGATTGTGGTCATCATAAAATGGGGAAAACATAAGCATGATGAGTACAGTGTTGACCGTGGGAGTGGGATGGCAGATCTGAAGCTGCAAACCGCGCAAAGGGTAGTTAGCAACCGGTGTTTGCTTTGAAATAACAACTAAGATTTGGTATGGACAATAAAGTACGGTCAACAAGTGACAAAGAAATGCAATTATGCTGTCTCTCTATATGTTGCGACATGCATTTGGAAACTCAAGTGGGACCTTTAGCTAACCAATTAAATGTGTTGGTTAACTAATATCAGTATCATATCACAATCATATTTGAACAACTAAGCTTTCGAATTCTGAGTGTTATGTTGTTTAGCTTCAAGGGTGGAGTAATGCTAGTACGACAGAAAGCACCTACGCAGATCATAGTAGAGTATATAAAAGGGGAAAACCCTAAGCATCAAGAAAAAAATCAGGAAAGTGGAACTAGCTGGACCAGTGGGTGGCGCACATGCTTTTTGAAACGAATATAGGAACATTAGGTGACCAATTAAACGTTCTCTGTTTTAGTGATATTAGCATCATATCAGATTCGTATTTCAACACATAAGCTTTGGGTTGAGGTCTTGAGGAGCAGTGCTAGCACGACACGAAGCACCTACAATGATGGTAGTGAATATGAAGGGGGGAAACCATAAGCTTTACGAGTATAGTGCCCGTGCCATGGCGGATCTGAAGGTGCAAACCGGACAAAGCGACTTCGCAACCAATGTTTGCTTTCAACTAGCCACTACAATTTGGTATAGACAAGAAAAGTACAGTAAACAAATTACGATCTATTTTCCGGGTGAGATCAATAACTTAAGCACATATGGAAGAGTACCAGCTCTCTTGCGACGCCGTGTAGGCCTATGCTGATACATTGAGGGTGCTGCGGGTGCGATGGCTGTCGGCGGCGGGGAAGAAGACTTTAGATGGCAGACGGCCGGGTCGGGGGATATATTCTGTTGCCGTGGACGAGGCGGTCGTAGGAGCGGCAACGACAAGGTGGACGACGGCGCCGATGAAGCGAGAGGAGGCGATGAAAGGATCCTGGTCCAGCGTCATGGATGAGAGACGTCCATCTCTTGCAGTGGACGACGGGGTAGGGGTAGTGTGGGAGTCCTGGATTAGGGGGTCTCTGGACAACCGGACTATCTCCATTGGCCGGACTGTTAGACTATGAAGATACAAGATTGAAGACTTCGTCTCGTGTCCGGATGGGACTCTACTTGGCGTGGAAGGCAAGCTAGGCAATACGTATATGGATATCTCCTCCTTTGTAACCGACCTTGTGTAACCCTAACCCTCTCCGGTGTCTATATAAACCGGAGGGTTTTAGTCCGTAGGACAACAATCACAACATACAATCATACCGTAGGCTAGCTTCTAGGGTTTAGCCTCTCCGATCTCGTGGTAGATCTACTCTTGTAACACCCATATCTTCAATATTAATCAAGCAGGACGTACGGTTTTACCTCCATCAAGAGGGCCCGAACCTGGGTAAAACTTCATGTCCCTCGCCTCGTGTTACCATCCGGCCTAGACGCACAGTTCGGGACCCCCTACCCGAGATCCGCCGGTTTTGACACCGACATTGGTGCTTTCATTGAGAGTTCCTCTGTGTCGTCGCGGTTAGGCTTTCATTGAGAGTTCCAGGTGCGCCAATTGAGGACGGGTGGTTAGACACCGCCTCAGGGGTTGCAGTCTCAACGGTGTTAGAGCCGAATACCCAGCATAAATCTCCGCACAGCCCGTGACTCCAAGGTGTCAGACTCTCTCCCGGACCCTGTCGTGGGTTTGTCACGGCAGGTGTCCTAGAGAAAGGACTTAGTCATGGAGCCATCGCGACGGGTTAGCTTGAAGGGGTTAAAGCGGACATAAGGACGCAAGAGAGTTTATACTAGTTCGGCCCCTTCGAGGAAGGTAAAGCCTACGTCTAGTTGTGATGGAATTGATGGGGTTTCGATGACTAGGGAGCAAACAAGCTTCGCCTATGTCTCGAGTTGTCGTCTATTGTCCTTGAACCGCCGCCGGGTCGTCCCCTTATATACATGGGTGACGCCTGCCGGTTCAGAGAGTCCCAACACCGGTTCATACTCATATCCGGGTTGGTCTCTCCTTGTTCCTAACTTATATTACAAGTATATGCACAAAGCTGATGTACGGCTACAGGTTGTAAACCGACTACGGGCCCTGGGCCTTTATCTGCCTCTTTGGGCTTTAACACCTTTGAACTACTGATGGAGTTAATCCGGCCCAGGTAGGCCGGTTTATGCCCAGTAGTAATATCCCCAACATTAGGCCCCAGATTGATTTGAACAGGTTCATGTCAATCCTTAGCAAAAATCTTCGTCTTCAACATCTTCTTGTAGTTGTTGAACCGCCGTGACGTCATCTTCTTTGTTTGCTGTAAACCGGCGTGACATCATCTGTCATAAAGAAAACATCCATGATATCTTCTTGTTTAATAGATTCGCAATGACCGAGGTGACCGCCCAATTCCAAAATCTGCGGTCCCTTGATTCCCGCGCCTGACACATGTCCTTTGCCTTATAAATAGGCCCGAAGGGTCATTTCTTTTCTTCCCTTCGTGCCCTTCCTCTTCGTCTTCCTCGCGTCGCCAGTCTCAGAGCTCCGCTGCCGCCGTCGTCTTCTGCATCACCCTTGGCCGCTGCATCAACTTGAACGCGCTAGAAAGCCGCGGCGACCTTCCGCGTTTTCCTCAGCTCTGGTAGGTCTTCTATTCTTCTCAACATAGATCTGATCTAGGGCTTCGTGTTCTTGCGGTGTTCATCACTTGTTCATACTCATGTACTATCTCCTGGATGCACATGTGAACCCTTGCTTTGTGTAGCGGTCACTTTTAGTATCCGCCGTTAGTTTCCTGCCCAAAACCGTAGATCTCACATATACTTATGCCCATTGATTCAATACTGTTCTGCTTTGATCTTCGACTATTTTTCTTATTTTCTGAACTTGCTTCAGATCCAACGCCGTAACAAGACCTTGTGAAAGTTGTTTCTCCATACTTAACCATCCACAATCTCAATTGCTTCAATGTTTAGATCAGGTAGTTTAACCTGATAGAAAATTTTCCAAACCGGTATATGTCATTAGTCCCCTTGTTGAACCGCCATATGTTGTTGCTTCATAAAACTCCAGTTTAGATAGATCTGCTTCCGGTTTAACGTTGCACATATCAATGTACCTTGTAGATTTCATCATGGCCAAGCAAGTGTATGAGTGCAACTGGGTCCCTTCTCGCGTCACAGAGGATCAACTGGACGATTTAGTCCTGATTGGCGCCTTGGGCAGCAAAGACACCATCCATTGGAGGGCTCCTGGCAAAGAATGCCCCCCACACCTCGAGAAGGAGAGGTTGTTGTCTTCGTAGACCACTTAGCCCGGGGTTTTAAACCGCCTGGTTCTAAATTTTACCGGGATGTTCTAGCTGATTTCCAACTCCATCCGCAAGACACTGGCCCCAACTCTGTTACAAATATGTGCCACTTCCAAGTGCTCTGTGAGGTGTTCTTTCAAGAGGAGCCCACGGTGGAATTATTCAGAGATCTTTTCCATCTAAACCGCCGTACTGAGTTTACTGATGGCTCTAATACGGAGTTGGGTGGCATGGTGATTCAAAAAAGGAAAGAGGTCACATACCCTCACGCCAAGCTGCACAGTCACCCCAAGGAGTGGAATCAGACATGGTTCTACTGCAAAGACACCTCCCCTGCTGGTGAGAATCCCTTGCCTGGTTTTCGTCCGGAGCGGCTCAGCAATACCCATCCTTTTCCTCAACGATTGACTGCCCAGGAGAGAAGCAAATATGCTCCCCAGCTGTCAAAGCTCAGAGCCTTTATGGCCAACGGTTTAACAGGGGTTGACCTTGCTCGCTGTTGGATATCATGGAGCATACTGCCCCTTAGTCAGCGCTCCGGTTTGATGTGCGAATATACTGATAGTGTGGATGACCCACTGCGACATTCAAGACTCCAGCTGTCCGGTGAAGAAATCACGGAGGCTGTGCGTAAGATACTGAATGAACCGGAGCACATCTGCGCTAGAACCGGCCTGCTTCCCTTCTGTGCCACCAACAAACCGCCAGCTGTAAGACTTTGATTTTTCTCTTTGCTGAATCTGTTATCGATATGTCTGGCCATTGTTTCTAATATCAGTTTCTGCATAATCAGGGTGATAATCCGTTTTGGAGCAAAAAGCTGCCGCAGGAGAAACCAGAGAAAACAGATAAACCGGAAAGAGCAACCCAGCAAAAAACTAAAGCTGTGAAGAAGACTGCCCACCGGAAAAGAACCACAACATCTTCTAATCCGGCCCCTGATGACGAGGTGGATAATCCGGACTTTGAGGTTGAGCTTGACTCACTTGGTTTATTTTTCATGCATCTTATTGATGATGATATTTGTCAGGATGATGCCGAAGCCAGCCATGCGGATGTTGCAGAGGTAATTATTCTCTCTTCCGATTCAGAAACTTTGCCTTCACAAAAAATCCGTCAGGCAAACCGGAAAGTTAAATTTTCTCATCCTCTTGCTTATTTGGATCCTAAACTTCTTATGAAGACTCAACAACACGAAGCTCGCCGCACCACAAACTTTGCCTTCACAAAAAATCCGTCAGGCAAACTGGAAAGTTAAATTTTCTCATCCTCTTGCTTATTTGGATCCTAAACTTCTTATGAAGGCTCAACAACACGAAGCTCACCGCACCACCCGGCACAGCGGCCAGGTAGTTACCTCTGCCGATTTACCGAACAGTCCGGTTCGGAAACGTCATTCCGAGGTCTCTAATTCTCTTGTCAGTACATGTCCTAAAGCGGGCTGCTTTCGTCAACCTCTTAATCCGTCTGACTTCGATTATCAGGCTATTTCCCACTCATCTTCTGGCGAGTCGTCGGCTACTCAGCTCCCACCGCTCAAAACGGTGCTTGGGTAAGCTATATTTATTATGATGTTTGCAGTATATTGCCTTAGAACATATGCTGTATTTAATTTTGTTATTTTTCTCAGGGCCAAACCTAGGCCGAGGAAGAAGGCCCGCCTGGATAAAGCGGCCGAAGAAGATGTCATTCTTGAACCAGGCACAACACCCAATCTTGAAGCGGCTATTCCTGAGGATATTCCCAATGATCCACCGCAGCCAGATGATGATCTTACTGCTGAGGAAAGACCTACTGATACCTCAGGTCCTATCCATCAGCCCACAGGTTCCCTCCGGGTTGAAAGCTCCACCGGTCTCGCGAAACCTACTGACAAGCCAACAGCTCCAGTGCAAACCGGCGGTATGAATGATGATGAAGTTGTCATTACTGGCACTGGCCATACTGAGCCAAGCAACCCTGTCGCTTTATCCAAACATTCTGCCAAGGAGGAATTAGCTGCTTTTGGCAAAGGCAAGTGGAATGCTGATCTGACGGCTTACGCTGCTCTGAATGCCCGAGATATCCATTCCGGCTATCTGAACCGGCTGTATACCAGCCGTGACTATGAAGTCGGTCTGGTTAATATGACTATGAAGTCGGTCTGGTTAATATGATGAAGGATAAATGTTGACTCTCCTAGCCCCTAAGGGCCGATTTGAAATATTCTTTCAAACCGGGACTTAATAATATGAATCTTGATGCTTTGAAATTTGCTGATGTAGTCCCCAAGGGCCGGTTCAACTTAGCGTAGTTAAACTGGTACTTTTAAGTAAATGAAACTGCCGCATCAGAATACATATGATCAAATAGCCATTAGCCCCCAAGTGCCAAGTTGAATACTTGTATTGAGCTTGGGACTTTGTAAACAATTGAAAGATGAAGATCGAATATGCATTAGCCCCCAAGTGCCAAGTTGAATACTTGTATTGAGCTTGGGACTTTGTAAACCATTGAAAGATGAAGATCGAATATGCATTAGCCCCCAAGTGTTAAGCACATAACTTGTTATGTGGTTGGCACTTGAATCCTTCTACCGATTTGTTGAAACATATATCTGTCTGCCTGCAGGCGGAGCTGAAGGCGAAAGAAAACCAAGTCGTCGATCTTCAAGAAAACTTGAAAACCCAACAAGCTGAAACCTCCAAAGCAAAAGAGGAATTGGCTAGTTCCTTAAGCGCCATGGAACAACTTAAGGAGAACTTCAAGAAGAAACGAGCGGATTGGGCCACTGAGAAATCCGCTTTGATCAAACGAGCAGAGGATGCTGAGGCTGCACTAAAACCAGTGGCAGATGAACTAACCAGCATAAAGCGGACTGCTTCTATCTTTGGTAGGCCAATTTTCCTACTGAATTGGCTCTGCCTTCTGACAAAGTCGCCGGCTTATTAACCCTTTATGGTATTTCAGGGACACGCATTGGTCACTTGGGGTCAGATGTACGGAAGAAGCTAAAAGCCGCCTATACATTGGTTGAACAATTGTATATTGGTGCCCAGCGGATCATCTGTACCGCCTCTCATAACAAACCGGCGCCTACTTTGATTCAAGATACTCTGATGAAACTGTCGGTGCTTCCTGCCCGGATTGAAGTGCTAAAGAAATCTGCTGCTCGAACCGGCGCAATCAATGCTTTAATCCGGGCAAAGGCCTGGGTGCCAGACTTTGATCCTGTTGAAGCGGCTCAGGGCTATCCCAGCTTGAAGGAAGACGGATCAGAATTCGGTGAAGCGGATCTGCGAGCGATAAACCGGGAGGTGCGTCCACTAGCTTGTCAGTTGGCTGAGGAAGCAGACTTGTCTCGTTATCAAGCGCAATATGACAGTCAGAACAAGCGAATAGCTGCGCCAATCCATGAATCGGAAAATCCGATTCCTCCAATCCGTAAGCATACTTACGCTCCCGATATTGACCCGTCCTTGCTAATCCACGATGAAGCTGTTTTTCAAGCATTAATGGGAATCGACTGGACAACTATGGATTTCCAGCCACTGGGTAGGGATACGGAGGCTGAAGCGGCGCAGGACGACCCACAACCATCAGGCCAGGCTGGTGACCAAGCTTGAACCGGACGCCGGTTTAAAACTGCCTCTTCTTCGCGAAAAACAATTATATTATTATGGGCACCATGTTGCCTTGTAATAGGCTAGCTGATACCTTTGACGTTGATATGCCTTCGTGCATAACGTGTTCTTCCTGTGGTAATGAACTTTCCAAAATACTTTCTGAAATAAGAAATTCGTTAAGTGCCACCGCGGTTGTACCGTCAGGAGGAATATGATGTCTGTACGTATAAAGTCAAAACATCCAAAACAAAAATTTTAAGTATATATGATCAAAAAAATTTGCGATACATAATACCTGCCACCGTTGAGTGTGAAGTTGGCTTGGCCAACCTTGAAGCGGAGTTTTGTAAACCCACACTGTTGGAGGAAATAACGACTCCTGTATATATGTATAATCAAATATGAAATATATCATACCTGTGACATTGAATCACATCGTTGGTTTTACCAACTTTTTGTAGTAAGGGTGATAACCCAAAATTTGAGTACTGATAATTCCTTCCATATTGTGCCGGTTTATAATAAAACCGTGCCGGGTTGTGATAAACACCGTGTTACTCCGTAAGAGGATGTTAACAACAAGGATCAAACCGGGCAAATAGTCTCCGTATTGACGTGAACTGTGTTCCGTCAATTGATTGGTTAAAAAACTTTGCTGGTTTAAAGAACACAATAAAAAGCAAAAAACCCCCTTCAAAGAAAAGTATGAAGCAAAAGCAACGACAAAAATGTTTGCCAAAAAAGATTTATTTAGGGTGATCAAATGGCGTAACCATGGTCAAACACGACCAAGCTCCCGTTAGGTGTAACTATGGTTCTAGTTAGCCAGGTCCCCAAGTGATTCTTGTGGCATTTATGCCGACCAAATGGCGTGGTCATGGTTCGGGTTCGACCAAGCCCCCAAGTGATTCTGTGGCCTTAGGCCGATCAACAGGCGTGACTGGTTCAGACATGACCAAGTCCCCAAGTGATATGGTGGCTTTCGCCTATCAAGAGGCATGGTATTGGTTCGGACACGACCAATCCTCCAAGTGATATAACACGATGCTTTTAGCAAAGCAAACTCAAGGGGTAAACCGGAGGCCGCTTTAGAGCAACTCCGTGTAACCTCACATGATGTAAAAGAACAGATACCCCGCTTTAGCTGAGGTTCCGGTTTATTATCATAATATATACATTGTCATAATATGTACATAAGTATGGCCAATGGCTCAGGTATAGTAAGGCCGAAGATAAGCTATATTCCATGGCCTGCTAGTCTCCTCCTCCAATGTACGTGAGTCCTTATGCTCTCGAATATCAATCAGATAGTACGACCCATTGTGCAGATTCTTGCTGACCACGAAAGGCCCCTCCCAAGGTGGGGATAGCTTATGCATACCAGTCTGATCTTGGATGAGCCGAAGCACCAAATCTCCTTCCTGAAAGGCTCTGGTTCTGACTCGGCGACTATGATAACGACGAAGATCCTGCTGGTAAATCGCCGATCGGGCGGCTACGATGTCACGCTCTTCATCCAACCGGTCCAAGGCATCTTGCCGTGCTGTCTTGTTGTCCGCTTCAATATAAGCCGTGACACGAGGTGAATCATGACGGATATCACTGGGGAGAACCACCTCCGCTCCATAAACCATGAAGAACGGTGTGTATCCTGTTGATCTGTTGGGTGTTGTATTGATGCTCCATAACACAGATGGTAATTCTTCTACCCAACAACCCGGCGTTCTCTGCAAAGGAACCATGAGCCGGGGCTTGATGCCTCTCAAGATCTCTTGATTAGCTCTTTCTGCTTGACCATTGGACTGTGGATGTGCCACCGATGAAACGTCGAGCCGGATGTGCTCCCGTTCGCAGAACTCCTTCATAGCACCTTTGGACAAATTGGTACCGTTATCTGTGATAATACTGTGCGGAAATCCAAACCATAAAATCACCTTTTTGATGAACTGAACCGCCGTGGCCGCATCACATTTGCTAACAGGTTCTGCCTCTACCCACTTTGTAAACTTGTCCACCGCCACCAGGAGGCGGGTCTTCTTATCTTTGGACCTTTTGAAAGGCCCAACCATATCCAGCCCCCAAGTCGCAAATGGCCAAGTAATTGGAATCATCCTCAATTCTTGAGCCGGTACATGAGCACGTCTTGAAAACCCTTGGCAACCATCACATCGTCTGACCAGATCCTTCGCATCAGCATGAGCAGTTAACCAATAGAAACCATGGCGAAACGCTTTAGACACCAGAGACTTTGAACCGGCGTGGTGACCACAATCTCCTTCGTGGATCTCACGCAAAATTTCACGGCCTTCTTCAGGAGACACGCAATGTTGAAAAGCTCCTGACACACTGCAATGATGCAACTCACCGTTGATGATAGCCATGGACTTGGATCGCCGGATTATCTGCCAGGCCAGAATCTCATCTTCTGGCAACTCGCCCCGGTTCTTGTACGCCAGGTAAGGAAGCGTCCAATCCGGAATAACATGAAGATCTGCCACCAATTGAGCCTCCGGATCAGGAATAGCCAAATCCTCTTCACCAGGGATCTTCACCGATGGATTGTGCAGCACATCCAGAAAAACATTGGGCGGGACCGGTTTGCGCTGAGAGCCCAGCCGGCTTAAAGCGTCCGCCGCTTCATTTTTCCGCCGGTCCACGTGGTCCACCTGATAGCCTCGGAAATAACCTGCAACAATATCCACCTCCCGATGATATGCTGCCATGAGTGGGTCCTTGGAATCCCAAGAGCCAGACACTTGCTGTGCCACAAGGTCCGAGTCACCGAAGCAATTAACTCGACTTAGATTCATCTCTTTAGCCATCCGGAGACCATGGAGCAAGGCTTCATACTCAGCTGCATTGTTAGTACAAGGGAACATTAAACGGAGAACATAACAAAACTTATCACCTCGCGGGGAAGTTAATATGACTCCAGCCCCCGAGCCTTCCAACTTCCTGGATCCGTCAAAATGGATGGTCCAATACGTATGATCCGGCTTTTCTTCAGGTGCTTGCATTTCCGTCCAATCATTGATGAAATCAACAAGTGCTTGAGACTTAACCGCTGTTCGGGGCACATACTTCAAACCGTACGGTCCCAGCTCTATAGCCCACTTTGCAATCCGGCCAGTTGCTTCCCGGTTCTGGATGATATCCCCCAAAGGAGCAGAACTGACCACTGTAATTGGGTGCCCTTGGAAGTATTGCTTAAGCTTCCGGCTTGCCATAAAAACTCCGTACACCAGCTTCTGCCAATGCGGATACCTTTGCTTGGACTCAATGAGTACCTCGCTGATATAATAGACCGGACGTTGAACCGGATGCTCCTTACCTGTCTCCTTTCGCTCCACCACAATAGCCACGCTGACCGCACGAGCATTAGCAACAACATATAGCAGTAACGGCTCCTTGTCAATGGGAGCGGCGAGCACAGGCGGATTGGCCAATTGCCGCTTTAAGCCCTCAAATGCTTCATCCGCAGCAGAACTCCAGATGAACTGGTCCGTCTTTTGTAACATCTGATATAAAGGGATCGCCTTCTCCCCAAGGCGGCTGATAAACTGGCTTAACGCGGCAATCCGGCCTGCCAGGCGTTGAACATCATTGATACACTTCGGTTTAGCCAGGGAGGTGATGTCTGTGATCTTCTCCGGATTAGCCTCAATTCCCCTGTTGGACACCAGAAAACCCAATAACTTGCCCGCCGGTACACCAAAGACACACTTGTCAGGATTGAGCATCATCTTGTACGTCCTTAGGTTATCAAAGGTTTCCTTCAAATCGTCAATCAGAGTCTCCTTCTCCCTGGATTTAACTATGATATCATCCACGTAAGCCTGTACATTACGGCCAATCTGCCTGTGAAGACAATTTTGTACACACCGTTGATAAGTTGCCTGGGCACTTTTGAGCCCAAAGGGCATAGACACATAGCAGAAGGCTCCAAAGGGAGTTATGAATGCCGTCTTCTCCTGGTCCTTAACTGCCATCTTGATCTGATGATAGCCAGAATATGCGTCCAAAAAACTTAAACGCTCACAACCCGCCGTAGCATCAATGATTTGATCAATACGGGGGAGGGCAAAAGGATCTGATGGACAAGCCTTATTAAGATCTGTGTAATCTACACACATGCGCCAGGTGCCGTTTTTCTTAAGGACCAGCACCGGATTGGCAAGCCACTCAGGGTGAAAAACTTCAATAATAAAGCCAGCTGCTAAGAGCCTGGCTACCTCTTCTCCAATTGCCTTGCATCTTTCTTCGTTAAACCGGCGGAGGAACTGTTTCACCGGTTTATATTTAGGATCCACATTAAGTGTGTGCTCAGCGAGTTGCCTCGGTACACCTGGCATGTCAGAGGGTTTCCATGCAAAAATGTCCCGATTCTCACGGATGAACTCGATGAGCGCACTTTCCTATTTTGGATCCAAGTTGGCACTGATGTTGAACTGCTTGGACGAATCACCAGGTACGAAGTCAACCAGCTTAGTTTCTGCTGCTGATTTGAACTTCAGGGCCGGATCGTGCTCCGTAGTTGGCTTCTTCAACTGAGTCATGTCCGCCGGATCAACATTGTCTTTATAGTATTTCAACTCCTCGGCGGCACAAACCGACTCTGCATAAGCCGCATCTCCTTCCTCGCATTCCAAAGCGATTTTGCGGCTTCCGTGAACCATTATTGTCCCCTTGTGACCCGGCATCTTGAGCTGCAAATACACATAACAGGGCCGAGCCATAAACTTGGCGTATGCCGGACACCCAAACAGGGCATGATATGGACTTTGGATTTTCACCACTTCAAACGTTAATGTCTCCGACCTGGAATCATGATCATCCCCAAAGGCCACTTCAAGAGCTATCTTACCAACGGGATATGCTGATCTGCCAGGCACTACACCGTGGAATACTGTATTGGACGGTTTGAGATTCTTATCTGTTAGTCCCATACGACGGAAGGTCTCATAGTATAGGATGTTAATGCTGCTCCCTCCATCCATGAGCACCTTGGTGAACTTGTAACCTCCCACCTGAGGCACCACCACCAGAGCCAACTGACCCGGATTATCGACCTGGAGTGGGTGATCCTCTCTGCTCCATATTATTGGCTGTTCAGACCACGTAGATAACGGGGTGTGGCCGGTTCAACAGAATTGACTGCCTGCCTCTGAACCTTCCGGTCTCACTTGTCCAAGCTAGTAGTAAAGACATGCTACTGCCCACTACTCAACTGCTTTGGGTTGCTTTGGTAACCTGACTGTTGCTGCTGTTGCTTGTAACCACCCTGGTTGTTCTGACTATTTTGACCATTATGCCCACCCGGATTACCATTAAATCCTGAACCGGAACTTCCTCCACCGTAACCCGGCCCGGATCCTGAGCCGCCGCCAGATCCGTGATCATACCGGAAATTATTAGAATTCTTGAACTCCTGCATAATAAAACAATCCTTCCAAAGGTGGTTTGCTGGCTCCTCCTTCGTCCCATGTTTTGGACAGGGCTGGTTTAGCAAATAGTTCAGGCGGTTTGGGTTGGGGTTGGGCACTCCACTACGATTTTTCGGCCTGCCCTTGCGCCGCTGGCCATTGTCCTGTACGTTGGTATTAGCCACAAAATCCATGTTGCCATCCGCTTTACGCTTGCCTCCTCCGCCATTGCCTACCCAGTGATGCTGCTGCCCTTTGGAGCTGCTGTTCTTCTTCCCCTTCCCTGTCTTGTCATCATCAGACTCGGGATCCTTGGTACTATCAGAATCAGCATATTTTACCAAAGAGGCCATGAGGGTTCCCATGTCGGTGCAATGACGCTTCATCCGTCCCAATTTCAACTTCAGGGGCCCAAACTGGCAGTTGCCTTCTAGGGTTAATACTGCGGTGTCAGCGTTGATGCGGTCTGAGGAGTGCAACACTTGTGAAACCCGGCGCACCCAATGAGTCGTTGACTCTCCTTCCTCCTGGACGCATGAAGCTAAGTCCACTATCGACATAGGCTGTTTACAGGTATCCTTGAAATTGTTGATAAACCGTGCTCGTAATTGGGCCCACGAGCTGATAGAATTAGCGGGCAAGCTTTTTAGCCAATTACGGGCCGTTCCTTCAAGCATCATGATGAAGTATTTCGCACACACCGTGTCATCCACATCAAGCATCTCCATGGCCATCTCATAGCTCTCTACCCATGTCTCTGGTGGTTGATCCGCCGTATAATTTGGTACCTTGCGTGGGCCTTTGAAATCCTTGGGCAAACGCACGTTGCGTAAAGCGGGGACGAGGCAAGGCACCCCCAAAGAACTAGAAGTAACACCAGGCTTGATCGAAATGGTTGGACGAACCGGCGTGAGCTGCCAAGCCTGATGCTGTGCGGCTAACTCGGCCTCCCTATGCGCTCGGGCCCGGTTCACCACTTCCTGAGCGTCATCAGCACTACCTGTCGGGTTGTTACCACGGGGTGCTCCACGTCGTTCATTACTCGACACTGCTGGTTCATCCATATGTCTGCTATAGCTCCGGCTTGGACGGGGGGTCGAGTGGACTCGGTCGCGGCTGTACGAGTACGCCTCCTGTTGGGCCAAAGCTGTCCTCAGAAGTTCCTTGACCCGTCACGTCTCTACTGCTTGCGGCGAGTCACCTTCAACTGGAATGGCCTCCAGTCGTGCAGCAGCGGCAACAAGATTGTCCATTGGGTTGGAGTAGTGACCCGGAGGTGTTAAAGCATCCCGAGGTATAACGGTGTTTTGACGAGGCGGGTCCATCTGACGAGGCTGAACCGGCGCACCGGTCCCAGGGGCTTCTGCCTGGTTCCCCTCCAGCGGATTGTTGGCTCTTGGTCCTGGAGTGTTGAAAAGGTCCCTGGCCTCGAAAACTGGAGGTAAGCGGGACCGGTGCTTCCTCCTCATGACTTCATGCGACGCGCTCTGGTCCAACATAAGCCTGTAGGCCTGTGCATCTAAAGCGGCCCGCTCTACGGCCATCCTGGTGTGCTCAGCCGCCAGATCCGTTTTGGCCTGGGTGATTTGTTCCTTTACCTTTGCAATCTCCGTGTTGTGAGCGTCCTGATCTGGCGGATTAACTTCTGCCATAAGCACAGCCAATGCATCAAACAGTTCTGATAGAACCTGAGCCGGCGGGCGCACAGGGCCTCCTGCCCCGGCAGCCGTTGCTGCGGCTGAACCGGAGATCGCTGCCGCGGCTGTCGAAGAGTGAAGCGCTGCTTGTGTTCCGGTCATAAATATTCCAACCCGGTTAGGCAGATCAGAGGGGTCCGGAATACTATCACCATCGGAACAGCTCTCAATCCGGCCATCTTGTAGCTGATAAAGAGATTCGGTTTCTCCGATCGAAGAGTCGTCACTGGAACAAACGGTAGTTGCCTCGCGAAGCTCCGATACATCCTCATAACTCCCTCCATGGATCATTCCCACGAAGGCACGCTTCATGGCCGGTTTAACCCGGGCAGATCGCGCACGCTGAGCCGTCTCGACGAGGTCGGCGCAGATGTCCGGCTCAGGGCCCGGTTCACCGATCTTGCCAATGAAAACGTGAATGCTACCAAAGGGGACCCGGTACCCGTACTCAATTGAGCCGGCCTCGGGGCCCCAGCCTGCGTCGTTGATGTAGAGTTTGCCGCGACGACTTTTAGTCATCCGGCCTACAGCGTAGCCCTTGAGTCCTTCAAAGCGGCCCTCCAAGAATCGGAAACCATCGTGCGATAGCCCCACGGTGGGCGCCAACTGTCGTGGGTTTGTCACGGCAGATGTCCTAGAGAAAGGACTTAGTCATGGAGCCATCGCGACGGGTTAGCTTGAAGGGGTTAAAGCGGACACAAGGACGCAAGAGAGTTCATACTAGTTCAGCCCCTTCAAGGAAGGTAAAGCCTACGTCTAGTTGTGATGGAATTGATGGGGTTTCGATGACTAGGGAGCAAACAAGCTTCGCCTATGTCTCGAGTTGTCGTCTGTTGTCCTTGAACCGCCGCCGGGTCGGCCCCTTATATACATGGGTGACGCCTGCCGGTTCAGAGAGTCCCAACACCGGTTCATACTCGTATCCGGGTTGGTCTCTCCTTGTTCCTAACTTATATTACAAGTATATGCACAAAGCTGATGTACGGCTACAGGTTATAAACCGACTACGGGCCCTGGGCCTTTATCTGCCTCTTTGGGCTTTAACACCTTTGAACTACTGATGGAGTTAATCCGGCCCAGGTAGGCCGGTTTATGCCCAATAGTAATATCCCCAACAGACCCCGAACCATCCGTGCCCCTGCCAATCGAATCCGATTGGGTCCCGATCATGAAATTCACCGCCGTGGATATCTTTCAGCACTCGCCCTTCGGCGACGTTCTGAATTCACTAAGGTCTCTCTCTTTGTCAGGAGAGCCCTGGCCGTATCATGGCCAATAGGATTGGGATGTGGACGACGAAGAAATTCGACGCCCACCGAGCACCCACTTTGTAGCCACTGTCGAGGATTTAACCGACATGCTCGACTTCGACTCCGCAGACATCGATGGTATGGACAACGATGCAGGAGGCGAAGATGAACCACCGCCCACAGGGCGCCGGACGTCCACTTCATCATATGACGTATACATGGTGGACACACAAAAAGAAAACAATGATGAGGAACGGAAGGACGCACCGAAGGCTTGTTCCCTCGAGAAGCAGTCAAAGCGGCGGCGCAAGCGCCGCCCCAAATCCCACCTCGCCAGAAATAACGACCACACAGACCCAGCGTTGGAGCAGGGCGAATCACTACCGGACCAAGACAATACAGAGAATCAAACTGAACAAACCAATTCTGTCAAAGACAATAGTCCGGACGACACAACGCTGGACAGGCACCCGGAGCAGCAGAACGCCCGTCAAAGGCTTGTTGCCACCGCGAGGAGCCTAAAAAAGCAGAAGCAAAGGCTCAAGGCTGCGCAGGACACACTCCAAATCAGATGGAGTAAAGTACCCAACACAGTAGCGAAGTACGGCGACAATCGCCCCACAAAGAGCTACCCAAAGCGGAAATTACTACCTGAATTCGATGAGGAGGCCTCAGACCCCTCACAACCAAAAATCAAAACGGCCACCAGGCCGGATAGACGACCTCACGGCCAACATCAAGCGGCAAACAACGCCACTCACAAGTTAATACACGACCCACGTGAGGGCTCGCACCAAAAGGACGGCGCAACCAGATCCATCTATGGACCATGCAAGCACGCCCCAGCTTACAAGGTAACACAACAAACATCCGAACAACGCGGTACACCCAGATACAGGGGTGCAGCACACCCCCTATGTTTCACGAATGAGGTGATGGACCATGAATTTCCAGAGGGATTCAAACCCGTGAACATAGAGGCATACGACGGAACAACAGACCCTGGGGTCTGGATTGAGGACTATATCCTCCATATCCATATGGCTCGAGGAGATGATCTCCACGCCATCAAGTACTTACCCCTCAAGCTCAAAGGGACAGCCCGCCACTGGCTTAAAGGCCTCCCCGAAAACTCCATTGGAAGTTGGGAAGAGCTTGAAGACAATTTTCGGGCAAATTTCCAAGGAACTTATGTCCGGCCTCCGGACGCGGACGATTTGAGCCATATAACTCAACAGCCTGGAGAGTCAGCCCAAAAACTTTGGAACAGGTTTCTTACTAAAAAGAACCAAATTGTTGACTGTCCGGACGCCGAAGCATTGACATCTTTTAAACATAGCGTTCGTGACGAATGGCTCGCCAGACACCTCGGCTAAGAAAAGCCGAGAACGATGGCAGCATTAACAAGCCTCATGACCCGCTTTTGCGCGGGTGAGGACAGCTGGCTAGCCAGATGCAGCACCAGCGACCCTAGTACATCCAAAGTTAGAGATGGAAACGGGAAATCACAGCGCAACAGCAATAACAAACGCCGGAACAAAGGAGACAACACGAAGAGCACGACAGTAAACGCCGGATTCAAAAGCTCTCGGTCAGGTCAGAAGCCGCCCTCTAAAGGCGCCAGAGACGAACTGTCCAGCCTGAATAAAATTCTGGACCAAATATGTCAGGTCCATAGCACCCCTAGTAAACCAGCTAATCATACCCACAGAGAATGTTGGGTCTTCAAGCAGTCCGCCAAGCTCAACGCCGTACAAAAGGGGGAGGATACACCAAGCGAAGATGAGAATGAGCCTCTCAAGGGAGATGCTGGGGAACAAAAGAAATTTCCACCAGAAGTCAAAACAGTAAACGTGCTACACGTGATCAATGGAAAAAACAAAACGGCACTCCCAGAAAAATACGCCCGAAGGCCTATCACCGCGGAGTCCTGCCACTGGTCGTCTCAATTGATGACTTTCGACCATCGTGATTACTCAGCAAGTATCCGGCGTGCAGGATGGGCTGCCCTGGTATTAGACCCAATAATTGACGGATACCGCCTCGCATGAGTCCTGATGGACGGTGGCAGTAGTCTAAACCTGATATACCAGGATACAATCCGCGAAATGGGGATAGACCCAACAAAAATTCACCATAGCAATATTACCTTTAAAGGAGTAATGCCAGGCCCAGGGGCTCGTTGCACGGGCTCCGTGCTACTAAACGCTATATTCGGCTCCCCCGGTAACTTCCGTAGTGAACATCTAACCTTCCACATCGCTCCGTTCCAAAGTGGCTATCAAGCACTACTCGGACGCGAAGCTTTCGCTCGCTTTAATGCAATACCACACTACGCTTCCCTCACACTCAAGATGCCCGGTCCAGGTGGCATCATTACAGTGAACGGAAATATTAAGCGATTTCTGTGCGCTGAAGAGCGTGCGGCTGCCTTAACAGCCGCACACTAAAAACGGCCTCACCAACTAATTAACATGCTCCCTATTACAATACAAGGGGCTCAACGGGCGCAGACAAGTGACAATTCTTACTCACCTTGAATTATACATGGTTTATTTTAAAAAAAACTATCTTTTCGCACGACAACTTTTTTTACCTAAGCTCCTCTCTTTTACAGATAATCATCGTGCTACACCCGTCCAGGATACAGCGCAACGGAGACATAGGCGCAGACGTGCAGCAGGGACCCGCTCCAAGGATTATTTTTAGATTAAGACCCTGCGTAAACCTTTTTTACTGTCTCTTGTTGATACATATCCACCGAATTTTCAGCACAATTGAGAAGGATGCTGACGTCTTGGCATGTGGCCACGTCAGAATAACGCACGTACCTGGACACAAGGGGCTTCTTACAAGCGGCACTATTTCGGCCCGGTTTATACCATAAAGACCAAATACCTTAGGGAGTGTTCGGTGTCGCAAGTTCGGCCTTATATGCATCAGTTCCGAATCATTGTCTTTGGTCAAATGTTGGGTTTGCCCGGCTCCTGTGTTTTGGTTCCTTACGTTCCGCTTTGCCGGCTAAGGTAGCACCAGGAGAACTACTACGATTGTGCCCTGGTTCATCCGGACGAGCGCCTCAGTAGAGAAAGCCGAAAACTGACTGTCATGATATAGCGTGAGACTGGTCAACCACTCAATGACCTATCGAAATGTTAGAATTCCTCCGCCTTAACGAAGGGCCGTTTTCTGGCCAGGCATATTCGCACCCCGCGATCGGGAGAGTGCGAAGCCACCAGGGGCTATCTAGTAGCCCCACTGTCAAACTCCTATGGCTAAGTGAAAGTGTTCAAGCATTATAGTCCGGTTGCCTCGCTCGCTGCGCTATCACCTCCTTATCAGGACCAAGACGTTGGGTTAAGTGTGAACACACGTTTTTTGCGAGCAACTCCGCATTATATGCGTGGGGGTTGAAGCCGATGGCTGCAATCTTTCAGGTTATACACATGTATACATAAACGGCCGCACAGGAGGCAACATACTACTTTTAGGCAAAAGTATAAACACAACCTTATAAAAACTTCATAAAAGCATTATGTTTACAATGAGAATACATATCACTCAAACATAATATTTTTCGAGCACTGGGCCTCTATCAAACGAGCACCCTCGAGAACTTCCTCGAAGTAGTGTTCGGCGGCCACACGGCTTATGGCCGAACCCTGCGCCGCAACAGTGGTAGCGTCCATCTCCGCCCAGTATGCTTTAACATGGGCAAGGGCCATCCGCGAGCCTTCCATGCACGCCGACCTCTTCATCGCATTAATGCGCGGCACCGCATCAAGGAGCTGCTGCATTAAGCAGAAATAGTTGTTCGGCTTAGGCCCTTCCGGCCATAATTGATCCACAACAGACCTCATGGCGAGTCCGGACAACCTATTCAGTTCGGCCCATTCGGCTAGCTGGTCAGTCAATGAAAGAGGATGCTCTGGAACGTGGAGTTGCGTCCAGAACAGCTTGTCCACTTCACGATCTGTCTGACCTTGGAAGTACTTGGCCGCATCAGCAGCACTCGCTGCCAAATCCATATGCGCATCTGTCGAGCTCCAGAGCTGATCCAGAGGGGCATACCGTGGATCTCCGAAGTTCCTCCGTAACATGAAGGGTTTTCCAACCGCAATATCCCCGGCTTCCCGCAACTCCTCCTTCTTCGCTCTCATAGCAGAACGGGTGTCTTTGTCTGCCGCTGCGGCCTTCTCAAGGTCCATTGCCTTCGCTTGGTTCTCTTTCTCAAGGACCCGACAACGGTCGGCAGTATCTTTCAATTCTACGGCCATCTTGGCCATCTTCTCTTGGCTCTCGCAATGTGCGGCCTTCTCGGCTTTCAGCTCTTCGACCGCCTTCAAAGCAGCCGCATTACTACTCCTCGCTTGTTCCTTGGCTCGGGCAAGTTCCGCCCGCAAGGCTTCCACGGTGGCAGCCCCATCTGCAGTCACAACATATTAAAGATACTGGCATTATGCTGCTCTTACTATGTGGCGTTCACCGGATAATAACACTTACCCTGTGCCTCGTCAAACCTCTTGTTAACAAGCTCGATGTCGGCGTCTGCCGCATCCAGTTGCCGTTTTAATTGGGCAAACTCCCTAGTCCGGCTAGCCACCGAGCTCCCACCACCTGTGCATAAAAGCAGATTGGTTATTACCTGGGAATTTGATCCTCTGTTCGCCGCCATTCTTGACGACAACTAGAGTCTCAGGGGCTACTATAACATGTGTAGTACTATCACATATTATCTCACATACCTCAAAGCCTGTCAATAGACTCATAAAGGCTTCATGTAATCTGCTTTCAGCGGACGAGATTCTCTCCATCACCGTACCCATCAGCGTACGGTGCTCTTCTGAGATGGCCGCTCACCCCACCAACTCCCTCAGAATGTCCGACCGCACACTAGATGGTGCCGAACTCTTTCGTATGCTCTCTTCGGGAGCCGGACACTGGGGACTTCTGGGGTCTACAGGACTATCTTCTGGCCTCACCGGATCCGGAGAGGCCCTCCGCGACGACACTTCGGGGTCGCCCGCTTCTGGAGCGGAGGAGTCCGGGGGAGGCGTTTCGCTGTCCATCATCTCCGCAAGAAGATCCCCCGAAGACAAACTCATTTGAGAGGGGCTGAGGCCCGAACTACAAGATATATGCGGTAGTTGTTTTCTCAGAGGAAAAAGATAGCATACTCTTACTATTAAAATATTTTGGATCATTTACGACTCGTTGGAGGGCAGATCCCCTCGCGGACTTTGTGCGGCAGAAGCACCCCCCGAGGCAGGACCCTCTGTGGGAGACTTCTTCTCCCGTTTGGAGGCTTCGGCTTCCGGATCCTCGGAAGCAGTCCTTTTCCTCCCCCGGTCGTCCTCCTTCATGGGAACACTCATTCCCTCGGTCGGAGCGGGTAGCGATGGGGGCCCGCGTTCGCCCGTATTATCCCCCTCGGTATCTTCCTTCAAGGGTTCCGGGCAAGGTGCGACCTCGAGCATCTTCTCCAATACCGGATTTTCCAAACCCTCAGGGAGGGGGGCCAAACACCGAATCATCTTCGCCTTCGTTAGCCAGTCCTGGTCAAAAGGCGAACTCTCAAAAATAACCTCGAATAAAAGACAGTGTGTTCGGCTAGAGGATTTCTTACTTGTTCGGCGGCGCGATTACTGCTCAGGCCCACGTCCTCGGTGATATCTGGACACTCCACTTGAGGTCCGAAGAATGACTTGTACATCTCCTCGTGCGTCAGGCCAAGGAAACTTTAAATGGCACGTGGTCCCTCTGGGTTGAACTCCCACAAGCGCAGGGGCCGGCGTTTGCAAGGATGGACTAGATGAACCAGCATAACTTGTATTACCGCAACCAGATTAAAATCTCCCTCAAAGAGATCTCTGATGCGGCTTTGCAGTATAGGCACGTCCTTGGATGGACCCCAGCTCAGGCCCCTGCTAATCCATGACATCAGTTGTGGTGGGGGGCCCGGGCGGAAAGCGGGGGCAGCCGCCCACTTGGCACTTCTGGGAGCCATGACGTAGAACCACTCCCGTTGCCATAATTTGGATACCTCTGGAAAGGAACCTTTCGGCCATGGAGCTCCTGCCATCTTGCCTATTGATGCACCTCCGCACGCTGCATGTTGCCCCTCGATCACCTTTGGTTGTACTTCAAAGGTCTTGAGCCACAGGCCAAAGTGATGGGTCACACGGAGGAAGGCCTCACACACAACAATAAATGTCGTGATGTGGAGAAAGGAGTCCGGAGCTAGGTCGTGGAAATCTAGCCCGTAATAGAACATCAAGCCCCTGACGAAGGGATCCAGAGTGAGGCCTAGACCTCGGAGGAAGTGGGAGACGAACATTGTTGGGGAACGTAGTAATTTCAAAAATTTCCTACGCACACGCAAGATCATGGTGATGCATAGAAACGAGAGGGGAGAGTGTTGTCTATGTACCCTCATAGACCGGAAGCAGAAGCGTTAGCACAACGCGGTTGATGTAGTCGTACGTCTTCACGGCCCGACCGATCAAGCACCGAAACTACGACACCTCCGAGTTCTAGCACACGTTCAGCTCGATGACGATCCCCGGACTCCGATCCAACAAAGTGTCGGGGAAGAGTTCCGTCAGCATGATGGCGTGGTGACGATCTTGATGTTCTACCTTCGCAGGGCTTCGCCTAAGCACCGCTACAATATTATCGAGGATTATGGTGGAGGGGGGCACCGCACACGGCTAAGAGATCTCAAGGATCAATTGTTGTGTCCATGGGGTGTCCCCCTGCCCCCGTATATAAAGGAGCAAGGGGGGAGGAGGCCGGTCCTAGGAGGGGCGCGCCAGGGGAGTAGGATTCCTACTCCTAGTTGGAGTAGGTTTCCTCCTTTCCTAGTCCAACTAGGAGAAGGGGGGAAAGGGGGGAAGAGGGGAAGGAAGGGAGAGAGGGGCCGTGCCCCAAACCCCTTGTCCAATTCGGATTGGGCTTGGGAGGGGCGCGCGCCACCTCCTGGTCCTTCCCACTAAGGCCCATTAAGGCCCATTGCTTCTTCCTCGTATTCCCGTAACTCCCCGGTACCTCCGAAAATACCCGACCACTCGGAATCTTTCCGATGTCCGAATATAGTCGTCCAATATATCGATCTTTACATCTCGACCATTTCGAGACTCCTCGTCATGTCCCCGATCTCATCCGGGACTCCGAAATCCTTCGGTAAATCAAAACTCATAAACTCATAATATAACTGTCATCGAAACCTTAAGCGTGCGGACCCTACGGGTTCGAGAACAATGTAGACATGACCGAGACACGTCTCCGGTCAATAACCAATAGCGGAACCTGGATGCTCATATTGGCTCCCACATATTCTACGAAGATCTTTATCGGTCAGACCGCATAACAACATACGTTGTTCCCCTTTGTCATTGGTATGTTACTTGCTCGAGATTCGATCATCGGTATCTCAATACCTAGTTCAATCTCGTTACCGGCAAGTCTCTTTACTCGTTCCGTAATACATCATCTCGCAACTAACTCATTAGTTGCAATGCTTACAAGGCTTATGTGATGTGCATTACCGAGAGGGCCCAGAGATACCTCTCCGACAATTGGAGTGACAAATCCTAATCTCGAAATACGCCAACCCAACATGTACCTTTGGAGACACCTGTAGAGCTCCTTTATAATCACCGAGTTACGTTGTGATGTTTGGTAGCACACAAAGTGTTCCTCTGACAAACGGGAGTTGCATAATCTCATAGTCATAGGAACATGTATAAGTCATGAAGAAAGCAATAGCAACATACTAAACGATCGGGTGCTAAGCTAATGGAATGGGTCATGTCAATCACATCATTCTTCTAATGATGTGATCCCGTTAATCAAATAGCAACTCTTTTGTTCATGGTTAGGAAACATAACCATCTTCGATTAACGAGCTAGTCAAGTAGAGGCATACTAGTGACACTCTGTTTGTTTATGTATTCACACATGTATGATGTTTCTGGTTAATACAATTCTAGCATGAATAATAAACATTTATCATGATATAAGGAAATAAATAATAACTTTATTATTGCCTCTAGGGCATATTTCCTTCAGTCTCCCACTTGCACTAGAGTCAATAATCTAGTTCACATTGCCATGTGATTCAACACTAATAGTTCACATCACCATGTGATTAACACCCATAGTTCACATCGTCATGTGACCTACACCCAAAGGGTTTACTAGAGTCATTAATCTAGTTCACATCGCTTATGTGATTAACACCCAACGAGTACTAAGGTGTGATCATGTTTTGCTTGTGAGATAATTTTAGTCAACGAGTCTATCACATACAGATCCGTAAGTATTTTGTGAATTCTATGTCTACAATACTCTACACGGAGCTACTCTAGCTAATTGCTCCCACATTCAATATGTATCTAGATCGAGACTTAGAGTCATCCAGATCTGTGTCAAAACTTGCATCGACGTAACTTTTTACGATGTACGTTTTGTCACCTCCATAATTGAGAAATATTTCCTTATTCCACTAAGGATAATTTTGACCGCTGTCCAGTGATCTACTCATAGATCACTATTGTACTGCCTTGCTTAACACAGTGTAGGGTATACAATAGATCTGGTACACAACATGGCATACTTTATAGAACCTATGGCTGAGGCATAGGGAATGGCTTTCTTTCTCTTTCTATCTTCTGCCGTGGTCAGGCTTTGAGTCTTACTCAATTTCACACCTTGTAACACAGCCAAGAACTTCTTCCTTTGACTGTTGCATTTTGAACTACTTCAAAATCTTGTCAAGGTATGTACTCATTGAAAAAACTTATCAAGCGTCTTGAATTATCTCTATAGATCTTGATGCTTAATATGTAAGTAGCTTCACCGAGGTCTTTCTTTGAAAAACTCCTTTCAAATATTCCTTTATGCTTTCTAGAAAATTATACATCATTTCCGATCAACAATATGTCGTTCACATATACTTATCAGAAATGCTGTAGTGCTCCCACTCACTTTCTTGTAAATACAGGCTTCACCGCAAGTCTGTATAAAACTATATGCTTTGATCAACTTATCAAAGCGTATATTCCAACTCCGAGATGTTTGCACCAGTCTATAGATGGATCGCTGGAGCTTGCATATTTTGTTAGCACCTTTAGGATTGAAAAAACCTTCTGGTTGCATCATATACACCTCTTCTTTAATAAATCCATTAAGGAATGCAGTTTTGTTTATCCATTTGCCAGATTTCATAAAATCCGGCAATTGCTAACATGATTCGGACAGACTTAAGCATAGATACGAGTGAGAAACTCTCATCGTAGTTAACACCTTGAACTTGTCGAAAACCTTTTGCGACAATTCTAGCTTTGTAGATAGTAACAGTACTATCAGCATCCGTCTCCCTCTTGAAGATCCATTTATTCTTAATGGCTTGCCGATCATCGAGCAAGTCCACCAAAGTCCACACTTTGTTCTCATACATGGATCCCATCTCAGATTTCATGGCCTCAAGCCATTTTTGCGGAATCTGGGCTCATCATCGCTTCCTCATAGTTCGTAGGTTTGTCATGGCCAAGTAACATGACCTCCAGAACAGGATTACCGTACTACTCTGGTGCGGACCTTACTCTGGTTGACCTATGAGGATCGGTAGTAACTTGATCTGAAGTTACATGATCATCATCATTAGCTTCCTCACTAATTGGTGTAGGAGTCACTGGAACAGATTTCTGTGATGAACTACTTTCCAATAGGGGAGCAGGTACAGTTACCTTATCAAGTTCTACTTTCCTCCCACTCACTTCTTTCGAAAGAAACTCCTTCTCTAGAAAGGATCCATTCTCAGCAACGAATTTTCCTTCGGATCTGTGATAGAAGGTGTACCCAACAATTTCGTTTGGGTATCCTATGAAGATGCACTTCTCCGATTTGGGTTTGAGCTTATCGGTTTGAAACTTTTTTCACATAAGCATCGACGCCCCAAACTTTAAGAAACAACAGCTTAGGTTTCTTGCTAAACCACAGTTCAGAAGCTGTCATCTCAACGGATTTGTATGGTGCCCTTTTTAATGTGAATGCAGCTGTCTCTAATGCATAACCCCAAAATGATAGCGTTAGATCGGTAAGAGACATCATAGATCGCACCATATCTAATAAAGTACGGTTATGACGTTCGGACACATCATTACACTGTGGTGTTCTAGGTGGCGTGAGTAGTGAAACTATTTCACATTGTTTTAACTGAAGGCCAAACTCATAACTTAAATATTTTACTTCTGCGATCATATCGTAGAAACTTTTATTTTTGTTACGATGATTCTCCACTTCACTCTGAAATTCTTTGAACTGTTCAAATGTTTCAGACTTATGTTTCATCAAGTAGATATACCCATATCTGCTCAAATCATCTGTGAAGGTCAGAAAATAATGATACTTGTCGCGAGCCTTAATATTCATCGGACCACATACATCAGTATGTATGGTTTCCAACAAATCTGTTGCTCGCTCCATTGTTCCGGAGATCAGAGTCTTAGTCATCTTGCCTATGAGGCATGGTTCGCAAGCATCAACTGATTCATAATCAAGTTATTCCAAAAGTCCATCAGCATGGAGTTTCTTCATGTGCTTTACACCAATATGACCTAAACGGCAGTGCCACAAATAAGTTGCACTATCATTATTAACTTTGCATCTTTTAGTTTCAATATTATGAATATGTGTATCACTACGATCGAGATCCAAAAAAAACATTTTCATTGGGTGTGTAACCATATAAGGTTTTATTCATGTAAACAGAACAACAATTTATTCTCTTACTTAAATGAATAATCGTATTACAATAAACATGATCAAATCATATTCATGCTCAACGCAAACACCAAATAACACTTATTTAGGTTTCAACACTAATCCCGAAAGTATAGGGAGTGTGTGATGATGATCATATCAATCTTGGAACCACTTCCAACACACATCGTCACATCACCCTTAACTAGTCTCTGTTTATTCTGCAACTCCCGTTTCGAGTTACTAATCTTAGCAACTGAACTAGTATCAAATACTGAGGGGTTGCTATAAACATTAGTAAAGTACACATCAATAACATGTATATCAAATATACTTATGTTCACTTTCCCATCCTTCTTATCCGCCAATCACTTGGGGTAGTTCCGCTTCCAGTGACCAGTCCCTTTGCAGTAGAAGCACTTAGTCTCAGGCTTAGGACCAGACTTGGCTTCTTCACTTGAGCAGCAACTTGCTTGCTGTTTTTATTAAAGTTCCCCTTTTTCCCTTTGCCCTTTTCTTGAAACTAGTGATCTTGTCAACCATCAACACTTGATGCTCTTTCTTGATTTCTACCTTCATTGATTTCATCATCATGAAAAACTCGGGATTCGTTTTCGTCATCCCTTGCATACTATAGTTCATCACGGAGTTCTACTAACTTGGTGATGGTGACTAGAGAATTCTGTCAATCACTATCTTATCTGGAAGATTAACTCCCACTTGATTCAAGCGATTGTAGTATCCAGACAATCTGAGCACATGCTCACTAGTTGAGCTATTCTCCTCCATCTTTTAGCTATAGAACTTGTTGGAGACTTCATATCTCTCAACTTGGGTATTTGCTTGAAATATTAACTTCAACTCCTGGAACATCTCATATGGTCCATGACGTTCAAAACGTCTTTGAAGTCCCGATTCTAAGCTGTTAAGCATGGTGCACTAAACTATCAAGTAGCCATCATATTTAGCTAGCCAAACGTTCATAACGTCTGCATCTGCTCCTGCAATAGGTCTGTCACCTAGCGGTGCATCAAGGACATAATTCCTCTGTGCAGCAATGAGGATAAACCTCAGATCACGGATCCAATCCGCATCATTGCTACTAACATCTTTCAACACAATTTTCTCTAGGAACATATCGAAATAAACACAGGGAAGCAACAACGCAAGCTATTGATCTATAACATGATTTGCAAAATACTACCAGGACTAAGTTCATGATAAATTTAAGTTCAATTAATCATATTACTTAAGAACTCCCACTTAGACAGACATCTCTCTAGTCATCTAAGTGATCACGTGATCCAAATCAACTAAACCATGTCCGATCATCACGTGAGATGGAGTAGTTTTCAATGGTGAACATCACTATGTTGATCATATCTACTATATGATTCACGTTCGACCTTTCGGTCTCCGTGTTCCGAGGCCATATCTGTATATGCTAGGCTCGTCAATTTTAACCTGAGTATTCCGCGTGTGCAACTATTTTGCACCCGTTGTATTTGAACGTAGAGCCTATCACACCTGATCATCACGTGGTGTCTCAGCACAAAGAACTTTCACAACGGTGCATACTCAGGGAGAACACTTCTTGATAATTAGTGAGAGATCATCTTAAAATGCTACCGTCAAACTAAGCAAAATAAGATGTATAAAAGATAAACATCATATGCAATCAAAATATGTGACATGATATGGCCATCATCATCTTGCGCCTTTGATTTCCATCTCCAAAGTACTGTCATGATCTCTATCGTCACCGGCATGACACCATGATCTCTATCATCTTGATCTATATCAATGTGTCGTCACGTGGTCGTCTCGCCAACAATTGCTCTTGCAACTATTGCTATCGCATAGCGATAAAGTAAAGCAATTATTAGGCACTTGCATCTTATGCAATAGAGAGACAACCATAAGGATTTTGCCAGTTGCCGATAACTTCAACAAAACATGATCATCTCATACAACAACTTATATCTCATCATGTCTTGACCATATCACATCACATCATGCCCTGCAAAAACAAGTTAGACGTCCTCTACTTTGTTGTTGCAAGTTTTACGTGGCTGCTACGGGCTTAGCAAGAACCGTTCTTACCTACGCATCAAAAACCACAATGATAGTTTGTCAAGTTGGTGCTGTTTTAACCTTCGCAAGGACCGGGCGTAGCCATACTTGGTTCAACTAAAGTTGGAGAAACTGACACCCGCCAGCCACTTGTGTGCAAAGCACGTCGGTAGAACCAGTCTCGCGTAAGCGTACACGTAATGTCGGTCCGGGCCGCTTCATCCAACAATACCGCCGAACCAAAGTATGACATGCTGGTAAGCAGTATGACTTATATCGCCCACAACTCACTTGTGTTCTACTCGTGCATATGACATCTACGCATAAAACCTGGCTCTGATACCACTGTTGGGAAACATAGTAATTTCAAAAATTTCCTACGCACACGCAAGATCATGGTGATGCATAGCAACGAGAGGGGAGAGTGTTGTCTACGTACCCTCATAGACCGGAAGCGGAAGCGTTAGCACAACGCGGTTGATGTAGTCGTACGTCTTTACAGCCCGACCGATCAAGCACCGAAACTACGGCACCTCCGAGTTCTAGCACACGTTCAGCTCGATGACGATCCCCGGACTCCGATCCAGCAAAGTGTCGGGGAAGAGTTCCGTCAGCACGATGGCGTGGTGACTATCTTGATGTTCTACCTTCGCAGGGCTTCGCCTAAGCACCGCTACAATATTATCGAGGATTATGGTGGAGGGGGGCACCACACACGGCTAAGAGATCTCAAGGATCAATTGTTGTGTCCATGGGGTGCCCCCTGCCCCCGTATATAAAGGAGCAAGGGGGGAGGAGGCCGGCCCTAGGAGGGGCGCGCCAGGGGAGTAGGATTCCTACTCCTAGTTGGAGTAGGTTTCCTCCTTTCCTAGTCCAACTAGAAGAAGGGGGGAAAGGGGGGAAGAGGGGAAGGAAGGGAGAAAGGGGCCGCACCCCAAACCCCTTGTACAATTCGGACTGGGCTTGGGAGAGGCGCGCGCCACCTCCTGGTCCTTCCCACTAAGGCCCATTAAGGCCCATTGCTTCTTCCTCGTATTCCCGTAACTCCCCGGTACCTCCGAAAATACCTGAACCACTCGGAATCTTTCCGATGTCCGAATATAGTCATCCAATATATCGATCTTTACATCTCGACCATTTCGAGACTCCTCGTCATGTCCCCGATCTCATCCGGGACTCCGAACTCCTTCGGTACATCAAAACTCATAAACTCATAATATAACTGTCATCGAAACCTTAAGCGTGCGGACCCTACGGGTTCGAGAACAATGTAGACATGACCGAGACACGTCTCCGGTCAATAACCAATAGCGGAACCTAGATGCTCATATTGGCTCCCACATATTCTACGAAGATCTTTATCGGTCAGGCCGCATAACAACATATGTTGTTCCCTTTGTCATTGGTATGTTACTTGCCCGAGATTCGATCGTCGGTATCTCAATACCTAGTTCAATCTCGTTACCGGCAAGTCTCTTTACTCGTTTCGTAATACATCATCTTGCAACTAACTCATTAGTTGTAATGCTTGCAAGGCTTATGTGATGTGCATTACCGAGAGGGCCCAGAGATACCTCTCCGACAATCGGAGTGACAAATCCTAATCTCGAAATACGCCAACCCAACATGTACCTTTGGAGACACCTGTAGAGCTCTTTTATAATCACCCAGTTACGTTGTGACGTTTGGTAGCACACAAAGTGTTCCTCTGGCAAACGGGAGTTGCATAATCTCATAGTCATAGGAACATGTATAAGTCATGAAGAAAGCAATAGCAACATACTAAACGATCGGGTGCTAAGCTAATGGAATGGGTCAAGTCAATCACATCATTCTTCTAATGATGTGATCCCGTTAATCAAATAACAACTCTTTTGTTCATGGTTAGGAAACATAACCATCTTCGATTAATGAGCTAGTCAAGTAGAGGCATACTAGTGACACTCTGTTTGTCTATGTATTCACACATGTATTATGTTTCCGGTTAATACAATTCTAGCATGAATAATAAACATTTATCATGATATAAGGAAATAAATAATAACTTTATTATTGCCTCTAGGGCATATTTCCTTCAAACACAACGTTCTCGTTGGGTTCGGGAGTAGGGACAACCTGCCCTCGAGCAGGCAGCCGATGCAAAACCTCGGCGGTCAGGTATCTGGCCTCCCTCAACTTCTTAATGTCCTCTTCCATCACGGAGGAGGTCATCCATCGGCCTTGAAGGCTAGATCCGGACATGATTGAAGATCTGGAGCACCTAACCTGGGCTTTGGGTGTTGGAACTCGAGGCGGGGGAAGGGTTTGGTTGAGCACGAGAGGGAAAAAGCGAAAACCTTGTCCCCTTATAAAGAGGGTGAATATCAAGCGTCCTCTCCATAGCCGTTTTGGACTTAGCTATAATCTAGGAGTCCTAGACACGGTTGGGTTACCCACGAACCGCATTAATGAGAATCCCATAATCAGGGGAACACGATCTCCGCTTTGGCAAGACGTGTCAAGAAACCGCCTCGCGTTATGTGTGGAGCTGGTTAAGAGAAACGGTTCGAATAATCACCGGGCCATGACATAATGTCATGTAACAAGCTTGCGGATTAGATCTACGAAAGCATTATTCTCTCTATGATGGAATGTGGAACTTATTTCGCAGGGTCGTACACTATCCTCGTATTCAACTTCTTCTGTAATGTATTCAGAGAAGGAACCCGCCTTGCAATGTCGAAGACAACTGCGCGCCGGACTCATCGTCATTGAAGCCTGGTTCAGGGGCTACTGTGGGAGTCCTGGATTAGGGGGTCTCCGGACAGCCGGACTATCTCCATTGGCCGGACTGTTAGACTATGAAGATACAAGATTGAAGACTTCGTCTCGTGTCCGGATGGGACTCTACTTGGCGTGGAAGGCAAGCTAGGAAATACGTATATGGATATCTCCTCCTTTGTAACCGACCTTGTGTAACCCTAACCCTCTCTGGTGTCTATATAAACCGGAGGGTTTTAGTCCGTAGGACAACAATCACAACATACAATCATACCATAGGCTAGCTTCTAGGGTTTAGCCTCTCTGATCTCGTGGTAGATCTACTCTTGTAACACCCATATCTTCAATATTAATCAAGCAGGATGTAGGGTTTTACCTCCATCAAGAGGGCCCGAACCTGGGTAAAACTTCGTGTCCCTCGCCTCCTGTTACCATCCGGCCTAGACGCACAGTTCGGGACCCCCTACACGAGATCCGCCGGTTTTGACACCGACAGGTAGCGGCTCCGGCAAGGTGGAGGATGGGGTGGCGGACGGAGGAGGCTGGCCGCAGTGCGGAGGTTGTCGTGCCGCCGATGGTGTATGAATGGGGAAATGGAGGGGAGGGGGGATCTCAAACTTTGGGACACGCTTCCCTGAAATGGGGGAAAGTTACGAACTTATCCCCTGTTTAAAATTTCGGACATCGCGTCGGTTGGGGATAGGACGGTAATCTCGCATCTCCCAAATATTTGCCGGTAACTATTTCAGGTGAGGAGAGGGTGTTTTGCCGCCCACGGTTGGCGCCCATGGTGTATGAACGGGGCTGACAGGTAGGGCGGTTGTGTCACGTCTGATGGAAGTTACACATCTGCCCCTATTTAAAATATAAGCCTACATCGACTTCGGACGAGGAGAGTTTGTTTTGCCGCCCACCGTGTATGAATGGGGAAATGGAGGAAGAGACACATGTCTTTCGGACGAGCTTGAATCAAATGTGTTTTGCCGCCCACGTTTGGTGCCCACCGTGTCTGAATGGGCTCAGAGGCCGTCGTGTCACGTCTGATTGAAGTTACTAGTCTACCCCTATCGACAGCAGTGTAAATCCTGTCAATAAGGATGTCAAGTGTCAGGGATAGATAGTAATTTCCATCTCGCAAACACTTGCTTCGGGCAGCCCACAAATTATAGTGGGTGTTTAGCCGCTTCGTTCAAAACTTGGGAGAATTAGCATTCACGTTTTCCCTGGGACCTGGCAAACTAAATTCAAATCCAGTTTATTCGATTACGAATATCCACAGATAATTATACGTTTTGTTATTTATTTCTTCAAAACCACAACAAAGATTTATTCCACCATTATATATGATTATGATTTAGAAATGTCGTGATCTTCGAATTTAGTAGGTTGGATACACTCTGAGTCAAACAATTATTTCATCCAATACAATATGCTCACACGAAAAACAGTTCACCTTATGTCAATCATACAAGTACTGAGGATTACCTCGCCTAAAAAATTCGGATCATTACAACACATGGACAACATAGGGGGTCTTGCAACATAATCCATTCAGAGACATGACACAACCTGCAAGTACAATAATCTAATGAAAATTTCAACTGGTATCTAAAGAAGAACCGGGATTATCTTGGGCTTCAGATAGCAGAAACAGCAGGACCTCCTCCGTCTTCAAATGCAACATTCTTACTTCCTCCAATTCTTGGGTTGCTTGCATAATGCGTGCCGCTAATTCCGTAATTTCCAGCCTCAAGATAAAGATTACCTCATTCATGGCAGCCACACCATCTCTTTATGCCTCTAGTAGAGCCTCAAGCACTATAATATCTGTGCTCAGACTGCTCTCCGGCGGTGTTGCCTCTGAACTGCTACCATCTGGTAACATGGATGGCGCACTGATTCCACAAATAGATTCTGGGGTTGTACATTGTGTCCTAGTGTGAACGGCATCCTGAAAGGTTTCCGTTGGACATCAGTAAGAGATAGTTATCGTATGATCCAGGCAGTAAACTTACATGGTAAACGACGGACGAATTATTGCCGAGCATGACAAACTATATTTAAATGGTTCGAAGTAGCATCAGCCAAAAAGAAATTAAAATGGTAAGATGAAACTAGGGATGTAAGTGGCAAATAAACGAAATCCGCCAGTCCCATCTAGTTAGTTTTTTCTACCTCCCTCGTTCATTTTCCTCAAAAAAACAAAAACTCTTTTGAACAATCATACCACTAGTGGACTTTAATCGGGATTAAACCGGACCCAGTTGACATCCCTAGTTGAAAGGGAGTGTACAACCGCTATATTTAAGTTGCCAAGGCATCTAAGCAGTTGAAATAATCTGAGGAAGCACTTAACAGTGTGGCCTCATATAAACTACGAAGACAGTCTTGTGATGAAGTTGAGAGGAAAAGTTAAGGACTCAAATGAAATAGGCATGCATTTCTTTACGATAGTACAGCAGGCACTGCTGACATATTGGCCAACTCAGGTATAGCGTAACAACAAATAAGCATTCGAATCGAGCAATACAACAAAGCAGACAACTGAACTATTTGTAATTCGGTAGGATTACACGTTGAGGGCACAAGCCAAGAAAGCAGCCCACTCGCATTACATTTCACATGTACTAAAACACACTGGCTTACCATATGTTGCTGTGAAGCCTAGCTGCTGTTGCAATGTTCTTTGAAGATATTGTCAGCATCCCGTGGTTGCAAATCTAGTTGTTGTAGTTTATTCTGCACCATCTATTTAGGTAAAATTAATTTTAATCGCATGCACTGGTCCGAATTGATCATCAATGGTTCATCTAAACTAATGAAAGAAGGGTGTGTGCATACACGACAATACTCCCTCCGATTCTTTTTACTTTGCGTATAACTTTTTCTCAGTTTTCTCGTATTAGTCTGCACGTTGCCGATTCCTAGCGCTGGTTTCCTTTTGTGCCCCGCCCCATCCGCCTCTGCCCTAATTAATTGGCAAATTAGTCCAGAAAAATTAAACCAGTGCCCTCCTTGGTATGAGGGTCAAGAGTTATGCGTAGAGTAAATAGAATCGGAGGGAGTATATCTGCTTCCCTATATTTTTATGCTTGTTCGAGGTGCCGGCCCCAAAAGAACAAATATTTTGCTTGATGGGGTTGGCAGATCCATAATTAATAGAAGCATCAAATTAGTGATGCAACTTTGGAAGATCAAGAACACACAAACAAGTAATGAACAGAGGCTCGGAGCAGTGATGTAATAGCTAGCATCAGAAAATGTAGGGTAAAACGAACAAAAAGCAGCGGAACCACATGCTAGTTTGCTGATGTGTAATTAAGCATAGAGAACATTAAGCAGTCTGATGGAACCAACAGGTGGCATTAGAACAAAACTAAAGCATATTAACTATATGTGCACTGGTATGTAATTTAGCACATGTAACATGTTCACTGCCAGAAGTATGGCCCTACAGGTGCAAGCAGAATAACGCGTCTCATGAAAAACTGAATGATGCCCTGAAGAAATTCAAAGGTGCACTGCTTATGCAAGAAAAGTGAACGTAGGCGCCGGCCGTTGGATAATAGTACCTGATTCTCGGCGGCGTATGGGTATCGTTGTCATACTTGATAGCTAAGGATCGTCGATGGTGCTCGTGTTGCGGTTGAGTTTGGGCCGGCTGTCACCGTCGCTGAAGCGGCTCCGGTGCTACGGTTGCGGCGCCTATCGACATACAAGAAAGCTCATCTGTGGTAAGTGAACAGTTGCACGATAAAGAGAAAAACCGAAAGGAGTACAAATCGAAATAACCTGATGAGGCTGCGGCATCGGTAAAGTAGGGCTGGTGGAGTTGAATATGGCGTCCGTGGAGCGGGTCCGGTGCAGTGGACGAAGGCTTTAGCGGGCGCGTTGTACAGTGCTTTCGGTGAGGCGGATCTGTTGCAGCGGACGAGGGCTTGTATGAAGGGTCAGCGAAGGGGCGGACGAGGGAGTCAGTGAAGGGCCTACGTTGTGGTGGACGAGGGCGCCGGTTAAGCAGACCCGGTGCGGTGGACCATGATGGCGGTCAAGGAGATCTGGAGCGGTGGACAAGCCAGTCGCTGAAGCGGCTCCGGTGAAGTGGTGAGTTGGCAGTTGGGGGTTCCAAGGTGCAAAAGGTAGATCCGGCGGGGTGTGAGGTCCACCGCTGCGGCGGAGGACTAGATTCGGTGGCTTGCCGTGGTTGGGGGGGGGTCGGGGAGGGGAAGGGGAGGGGCTCTGGGGAAGAATGTTGGGGGCAAAGAGTGTTGGGGAACGTAGCAGAATTTTAAAATTTTCTATGCATCACCAAGATCAATCTATGGAGTCATCTAGCAACGAGGGAGAGAGGAGTGCATCTACATACCCTTGTAGATCATGAGCGGAAGCGTTCAAGAGAACGGGGTTGATGGAGTCGTACTCGTCGTGATCCAAATCACCGAAGATCCTAGCGCCGAATGGACGGCACCTCCGCGTTCAACACACGTACGGAGCGAGGAGTCTCCCGCGCCTTGATCCAGCAAGGAGGAGGGAGAGGTTGAGGAAGAGGGCTCCAACAGCAGCACGACGGCGTGGTGGTGGTGAAGCTGCTGTACTCCGGCAGGGCTTCACCAAGCTCTTACGGAGGAGGAGAGGTGTTGGGGAGGGGAGGGGCTGCGCCTTGGATGTTGTGTGCATCCCTCCCCTTGCCCCTCTATTTATAGGGGAAGGAGGAAGGGGGCCGGCCCCCTCTAGATGAGATCTAGAGGGGGGGCGGCGGCCAAGGGGAGGGGGCTTGCCCTCCAAGCAAGGGGGCGCCCCCTTTAGGGTTTCCCCCCTAACCCTAGGCGCATGGGCCCAAGGGGGGGATGCGGCCAGACCATGTAGGGCTGGTTCCCCTTTCCTCTACAGCCCATTAGGCCCTCTGAGAGAGGTGGCCCCTCCCGGTGGACCCCCGGAACCCCTCCGGTGGCCCCGGTACAATACCGATATGCCCCCGAACCTTTCCGGTGACCGTATGACAACTTCCTACATATAAATCTTCACCTCCGGACCATTCCGGAACTCCTCGTGATGTCCAGGATCTCATCCGAGACTCCGAACAACATTCGGTAATCACATACAAGTCTTCCTAACAACCCTAGCGTCACCGAACCTTAAGTGTGTAGACCCTACGGGTTCGGGAGACATGCAGACATGATCGAGACGACTCTCCGGTCAATAACCAACAGCGGGATCTGGATACCCATGTTGGCTCCCACATGCTCCACGATGATCTCATCAGATGAACCATGAAGTCGAGGATTCAATCAATCCGTATACAATTCCCTTTGTCAATCGGTACGTTACTTGCCCGAGACTCGATCGTCGGTATCCCAATACCTTGTTCAGTCTCGTTACCGGCAAGTCACTTTACTCGTACCGTAATGCATGATCCCGTGATCAACCACTTGATGAGCTCATTATGATGATGCATTACCGAGTGGGCCCAGAGATACCTCTCCGTCATACGGAGTGACAAATCCAAGTCTTGATTCGTGCCAACCCAACAGACACTTTCGGAGATACCTATAATGTACCTTTATAGTCACCCAGTTATGTTGTGACATTTGGCACACCTAAGGCACTCCTACGGTATCCGGGTGTTGCACAATCTCACGGTCTAAGGAAATGATACTTGACATTCAGAAAAGCTACAGCAGACGAACTACACGATCTTTGAGCTACGCTTAGGATTGGGTCTTGTCCATCACATCATTCTCCTAATGATGTGATCCCGTTATCAATGACATCCAATGTCCATAGTTAGGAAACCATGACTATCTTTTGATCAACGAGCTAGTCAACTAGAGGCTCACTAGGGACGTGTTGTGGTCTATGTATTCACACATGTATTACGATTTCCGGATAACACAATTATAGCATGAACAATAGACAATTATCATGAACAAAGAAATATAATAATAACCATTTTATTATTGCCTCTAGGGCATATTTCCAACAGTCTCCCACTTGCACTAGAGTCAATATTCTAGTTACATTGTGATGAATCGAACACCCATGCAGTTCTGGTGTTGATCATGTTTTGCTCTAGGGAGAGGTTTAGTCAACGGATCTGCTACATTCAGGTCCGTATGTACTTTACAAATCTCTATGTCTCCATTTTGAACACTTTCACAAATGGAGTTGAAGCGACGCTTGATATGCCTGTGAAACCTGGGCTCCTTGGCAAGGGCAATAGCTCCAGTGTTGTCACAGGAGAGAGTCATTGGGACCGACGCATTGGGTATGACTCCTAGGTCGGTAATGAACTCCTTCACCCAGACTGCTTCTTGTGCTGCCTCCGAGGCTGCCATGTACTCCGTTTCACATGCAGATCCTGCCACAACGCTTTGCTTGCAACTGCACCAGCTTACTGCCCCACCATTCAAAATATACACGTATCCGGTTTGTGACTTAGAGTCATCCAGATCTGTGTCAAAGCTAGCATCGACGTAACCCTTTACGACGAGCTCTTCGTCACCTCCATAAACGAGAAACATTTCCTTAGTCCTTTTCAGGTACTTCAGGATATTCTTGACCGCTGTCCAGTGTTCCATGCCGGGATTACTTTGGTACCTTCCTACCAAACTTACGGCAAGGTTTACATCAGGTCTGGTACACATCATAGCATACATGATAGACCCTATGGCCGAGGCATAGGGGACGACACTCATATTTTCTCTATCTTCTGCCGTGGTCGGGCATTGAGCCGTGCTCAATGTCGTACCTTGCAATACAGGCAACAACCCTGTCGGCATTCTGGGAATGGGGGTCCCCAGACTTGCCTGCCTGCGGCGTGGCTCAAAGGGGGGCCCAGCACGGCCCATCTTCATCAACACAGACCCAAGACCCTCGCGAGGGGCCAAGCCTCGCGGGGCGGACGACACGGAGCTTCCTCAGGCACGGCCTCATCAGGCTGGCTCGCGAGGAGGCGGAGAGATCAAGGTGGGGTACCTCACGAGGTGCCCGTGATGCAAGCCATGACGACCAAAGGCGCCAGGCGGGCGCCAGCCCGCGCAGTGTCCTCCTTTCCTCTTTGGTGCAAAGGGAGCAAGCACAGCCGCGGAGTACCGAGGCATCAGGCAAAGATTGCCATTTCGGTGCAACAAGACCAAGACCAGGAGGACTGCAAGATGGAGGTCATTGTGGAGCCCAAGACGGCGTCACCACCAGAGCTTTGTGCAAGCGAAGACTACTTTTGTCAGGATAGCTAGTACTAGCTGCCCCCCTTCAAATTAGCCCGCCATTGTTGGCCTCCTTCCCGCTCGATATTTGGGAAGAGGACCAGGGCCTCTATAAATAGGACTAGCCACCATAGTAGGAAGGAGGATCAAAATCCGAGAGAGAGAGAGAGAAGGGTGACTGAACTCCCCCTAACAGTTCGTCCCCCAGCCAAGAACAGACCCCCGCGAGGCTGTTCTTCCTTGTATTGTTCATCATCATCAGCCCAAGAGGCAATCCACCACACCACACACTGGAGTAGGGTATTACACCACAATGGTGGCCCGAACCATTATAAACCTTGTGTCTCTTGCGTCATTCTTCCCATAGCTTAGATCTTAGCGAGGCGGAGGGGTGCAGGTAGGTAGGAGGCGAAATCTCCACGCGCACCCCAGTGTTCGAACCTCAAGGGTCTGCCGGAACCCAAAATCCGACATTTGGCGCGCCAGGTAGGGGTGCACCGGAGTTTTCCCTTCCGCCACCGCCACGACCTGCCTCGCGATGAGTAGCGCGGCACTCGCTCCAGCCGCCGGCACCAGCACGGGGGCCAGGGGGCTCCGAGCCCTGGCCACAGCCCAGCAACGGGTACGGTGGCCGGACCAGTTCAAACCAACGACGCCGCCGCGCTACGGCGGCACGACTGATCCGCTAGCCTTCTTGCTGGCGTACGAGGAGGCTAACCTCGAAGCTGGAGGTGACGATAGGGTCATGGCCAACTGGCTCCCCATGGCCCTCACCGGCGCTCTGCGCACGTGGCTGCTCCACCTGCCGACAGCCTCCCTGGCCTCTTGGGAAGAGCCCCGTAGCCTCTTCCCCGCCCATCACGCTACACCAACACCCCCAGTCGTCACAGCCCTCCTGGGCTGCTCGCAGGCGCCGCCTACAAGTCACCACGTCAAGCCGTTCATCCGCCGGGTCAGCGCCGCTCCCACGCGGCAGGGGGCTCTCCCGGACCGGGCGGCGCCCAAGGCCGGCCTGACCTTCAGCTCGGAGGACCACCCCTCCAACTCGGCCTGCTCGGGTGCGCTCCCCATGCTGTGCACCCCCACCATCTGCCAAGTGGTCGCCACTAGAACTCTCATCGATGGCGGTGCGGGCCTCAGCGTACTCTCGGTCGGGGCCTTCAACCTCCTCTGCATACCCCTGGAACGACTGCAACCCAGTCGGCCCTTCTCAGGCGTTGGGGGCGGATCATCCAGCTCCTTGGGACAGATCCGGCTCCCAGTAACCTTCGGCACCTACCACAACTTCCGCACGGAGCTGGTCGACTTCGACATCGCCCCCATTGGCCTTCCCTACAACGCCATCCTCGGCTACCCAGTGCTGGCCCAGTTCATGGCCGCGACGCACCCGGCGTATAACCTCATGAAGATGCCCGGAAGCAGCGGTGTTCGCACCGTGCACGGGGACACCGGAGACGCGCTGCGGGTGCTCAAGCTCGCCTTCAAGACGGCGGCGTCGGCACAGTCCGCCGACTCGGAGACCCCCGAGCCCAAGGGGGCTGCACCCGCCAAGAAGAAATAGTTGTTCACCCAAGACAAGGCAGAAACCAAGCGGATACCCGTCGATGAGGACGGGTCCACCAACGCCACTTTCACCATAGGCGCCAACCTCGAACCCGAGCAGGAGGAGGCCCTGGTCGGGTTCCTGCGCGCGAACAAGAAGGTATTCGCTTGGGAGCCTGACCAGTTGGCGGGGATCCCTAGGAGTGTAATCGAGCATCACCTCAACGTGTGCCCCCAATGTGCACCCTGTGAAGCAGAAGGCAAGGCGGCAGTCCATAGAAAAGCAGGCCTTCATCGTCCAAGAGACCCACAAATTAGAAGCCGTTGGGGTCATTCGCGAGGTCTGATACCCGGATTGGTGGCCAACCCTGTCATTGTGCCAAAGAAGGGAGGGAAGGAGCGCATGTGTGTCGACTTCACCAACCTCAACAAGGCATGCCCGCAAGATCCGTTCCCGCTCCCCCGCATCGACCAGATCGTCGATTCCACCACGGAATGCGACCTGCTATGCTTCTTGGATGCCTTCTCTGGGTATCACCAGATCAAGATGGCGGTAGAAGACGTCAAAAAGACAGCCATCCTAACCCCGTGTGGGGTGTACTGCTACACATGCATGCCATTCGGGTTGCGTAACGCAGGGGCGACCTTTCAGCGGCTGATGCACACCACCTTGGGCCCGCAGCTCGGGAAGAATGTTGAGGCTTACGTCGATGACATTGTGGTAAAGTCTCGGGAGGCCAGGACCCTGATACAAGACCTGGAGGAAACCTTCGCGAGCCTCAACGCAGTGAACCTACGGCTCAACCCAGAGAAGTGTGTGTTCGGAGTCCCCTCGGGCAAGCTCTTGGGTTTCCTCGTGTCCCACCGAGGCATCGAGGCTAACCCGGAAAAGGTCAAGGCGGTCGAGGACATGAGCCCGCCAAAGACCCTCAGAGAAATGCAGAAGCTCACTGGGCGCGTGACCACGCTAGGGCGCTTCATCTCCAAGTTGGGGGAGCGAGCGCTGCCTTTCTTCCAGCTAATGAAGAAAAAGGGGCCCTTTGAGTGGACTGAAGAGGCCGACAAAGCGTTCTAGGATCTCAAGAGATACCTGACCAGCCCACCGGTCATGGTGGCTCCGCGCCCTCAAGATCCCCTGGTGCTTTACCTCGCCGCCACTCCCTACTCCGCCAGCGCAGCCCTGGTGGCGGTTAGAGAGGAGCGTCGAATCAAAACCACAGCAGCAGCCCGGGACAAGGCAAAACAGGAACAAGGAAGGCCCGCAGAAACCGCCACCGCGGCTGAGGAGGATCAGCCGCCGCAGAGGAGTGCATTGGAGGTGGAAGAGGCCCCTCTCCCAGATGGCCAGCCTCAGGAGGCCTCATCGCCTCATGAGGCGCCATGGTCTCCCAAGGGAGCCACCAGTACTGGCGCACCCAATCTCGTTGAGCACCCAGTGTACTTCGTCAGCACGGTGTTGCGGGACGCAAGGGCACGGTACCCCATGACTCAGAAACTCCTCCTCGCGCTACTGGTGGCCTCGCGCAAGCTACGGCACTATTTTCAGGGCCACCCCATCAAGGTCGTCTCGTCATACCCCCTGGAGAGAGTGCTCAGGAGCCCTAACTCAGCTGGAAGGGTCGCTGAGTGGAACATAGAACTGCAAGCGTTTCAGCTCGAATTTAGCACGACCAGAGTCATCAAGGGAGCAGCATTGGCGGATTTTGTGGCGGAATGGATGGAGGCACCAGGCCTCAAGGCCGACGAGGATCGGTCCCTCTCCCCGGGAAGCGAGGCGCCAGAAGGTTGGGTCATGTACTTCGATGGGGCGTTCTCCAGGCATGGCGCTGGGGCTGGGGCGGTGCTTATATCGCCCACTCAGGACAAACTCTACTATGCTGTGCAGTTCTATTTCCAGCAAGGTGAAAAGGTCTCCAACAACATAGCGGAGTATGAAGGTTTAATAGCAGGCTTGAAGGCCACAGCTGCCCTGGGGGTGAAACGCCTCACCATCAAGGGTGATTCGCAGCTCCTTGTCAATTTCTCCAACAAGGTGTACGAGCCGAAAGATGAGCACATGGAAGCCTACCTTGCGGAGGTCCGCAGGATGGAGAAGCAGTTCTGGGGGTTGGAGTTGCAGCATGTGCCCCGAGGCACCAATCAGGAGGCCGACGACATCGCCAAACGGGCATCCAGGCGGTTACCTCAGGAGCCTGGCGTTTTCGAGGAGCGGCTCTTCAAGCCCTCAGCCCTGCCGTCATTGTCAAACACGGCTCAGCCTCGGGAGGAGCTCCACCAGCCACCTGCCTCAGGAGCCCCGGCCTGTGGCCCGGCCTCAGGAGCACGCCTGCTCCTGACGATGGAACCTCAGGAAGGGTGCTGGATCACGGAGCTCCGTAGTTACTTAACACAAGGGACCCTGCCGGAGAAGGAGGAGGAAGCGGAGCGTGTGGCACGGCAGGCCACGGCATACTGCATCAAGGATGGAGAGCTCTACCGGAAGCGACCAAACGGTGTATCCCTGCGCTGCATCTCCAGGGAGCAAGGAAAGGAACTGCTGGAAGATATACACGGCGGAGACTGTGGACATCATTCATCATCACGGACCCTTGTCGGCAAGGCATTCCGCAGTGGGTTCTATTGGCCCACCACACTCAATGACGCCGTCGAACTAGTGAAAGCTTGTGAGGCCTGCCAGTTCCACGCCAAGCAGATCCATCAGCCGGCAGGAGGCCTGCAGACTATACCCCTTTCGTGGCCATTCGCAGTCTGGGGGCTCGACATCCTGGGCCCGTTTCCTCGGGCGCCGGGGGGCTACCGCTACCTCTACGTCGCCGTGGACAAGTTCACCAAGTGGACAGAAGTAGAGGCCGTCCGCACCATTCCCGCGGGTTCCGCGGTCAAGTTCATTAGGGGCATCGTGAGCCGGTTCGGGGTGCCAAACCGCATCATCACGGACAAGGTTCGCAGTTCACCAGTAACCTTTTCAAAACATACCGTGCTAACCTTGGAACGCAGATATGCTACGCTTCGGTGGCGCACCCCCGAAGCAACGGCTAGGCCGAGCGAGCCAACGCAGAGGCCCTGAGGGGCCTCAAGACCAGGACGTTCAAGAAGAAGCTGGAGGCCTGCGGCAGAGGTTGGTACGACGAGCTTCAGTCCGTGTTGTGGTCCATCCGCACAACCGCGACCAAGCCGACTGGAGAGACCCCGTTCTTTCTGGTCTACGGAGCCGAAGCAGTCCTCCCTCACGAGGTCAGACATCACTCCGCGCGGGTCCTGGCGTTCGACGAGGCGCAGCAGGACGACATGCGGGGGATGGACCTCGTGCTGGGGGAGGAACGTCGCCGAGAAGCCACGCTGCGAGCGGCGAGGTACCAACAAGCACTGCGACGATATCACTGCCATGACATCCGCCCCAGAACTCTTGAGGTAGGAGACCTCGTGCTCAGGCGGGTTCTCTCCAGGGAGGGATTGCACAAGCTCTCTCCCATGTGGGAGGGCCCGTTCAGGGCTGTTCATGTTTCCAGGCCCGGCTCCGCGCGCTTGGAGACTCAGGAGGGGGTGCCGGTCTAGAACGCATGGAACATCCAGCACCTCCGGAGGTTCTACCCCTAAAAAGGCCCGGAGCCTGTGAAGAAGGCGAATGCCTGTGAAGCTGTCGCATTTTGGAAAAGGCCCGGAGCCTGTGAAGCTGTCACGTTTTGGAAAAGGCCCGGAGCCTGTGAAGAAGGCGAATGCCGTGAAGCTGTCGCGTTTTGGAAAAGGCCCGGAGCCTATGAAGAAGGCGAATGCCTGTGAAGCTGTCGCGTTTTGGAAAAGGCCCGGAGCCTGTGAAGAAGGCGAATGCATGTGAAGCTGTTGCGTTTTGGAAAAGGCCCGGAGCCTGTGAAGAAGGCCAACGCCTGTGAAGCTCGCCGCCCGTGACACTCTCACGTAATAATGAGTTGGGGCTGTACACGCCCCGGAGTCTCAGGAGCGCCGGCCTCAGGCCCTGGGGCTCCCTCCCACGCCCAGTGGCAGCACTTAGCTCCGCGCTGGTGAGAAGACGTCGAAGACTAGATTAGGTGTCGGACGCGGCTTTTTCATTTGCTTTCCGCAGTTGGCTTGTTCATGCTCATTCGAAGTTTTATTGAAGCTGTTGCCGTCTTTGGCTTGTGGTTCTTTGACTTTTCACTCTCCTACCTCGATTTCTCTTATGCAAGGCCTCACGAGGGGGGGGGGCAGCCGAGCGCCCTCGCGAGTGTTCCTGTCCTAGTCGTTCAAAGGTTTCGCGACCTGGGTCCATTACAGGAGCACCCCTCCAGTCCGTGCCCCACGGGCACCGCGACACGGACACAGGGCCTGGGTCGGTCGCCCCCCACTGCTGGGGCCGGGAACTACCCACGCGCGGGCATGGAGCCGGAAGGCACGATAACGGAAGCAAAATGATGATTAACAGCAATAACCCAAACACGCCCCCGCGGGGCTCCACACCACTGTCTTTTTGCGTAGGAAAAAGGAAAAGAAAGAACAAATCAGGCGCCGCTCGCCTCACACCGGCCTGCAGGGAGGACTCGAGCCGCCTTCGGGGCTCAGGCAGACTCCCTCTCACGCTTCACCGAGGCGCGACGGCGGGCAGACACGCTACCACCTCCCAAGCAGATACGACGGCGTGGAGGCTGACCGCGGCCACCGCTAGAAGAGTCGCCGCTTGAAGAAGAACCGGAGAAGCTTGGGGAACCCTGAGCGCCGCCAGTCACGCGAGCGCTGTCCTCTCCATCATCGTCGGAGCTGGGTTCCCGGCCGTGGTCGTCGTCCTCAGGGCAGCACCCCGCGCGGCGACCATCTTCCCCAAACACCCTCACGTAGAGGGTGGCATCGCCGTCAAACTTGAAGTGCAGGGTGCACCGACGGCTCAGGCCGCGCGCACGGGCAAACGTCTGCCAACCGCGGGCCAAGGCCAGGCTCCCGGCTGCGGAGACCTCCAGTGAAGCCCATGAGGCTCGGCTGCAGCAGCCGTCAGCTTGGAGCCAGAGGCCGCCCGGGGCGCCGGCCGGGAGCTCGCCGAGGAGGAAGCGAGGAAGTGGAAGCCGGGTGCTAGTCGGCTCCGCCGACCACACAACGAACTCCGGCAGCGCCTCTGCAGCGTGAAAGCGTGGCCTAGGGGGACGCACGACCGAAGCGCGCCCCCCGGCCGCAGCAGTCCGCCCGTCACCATGCTGGAAATCGTCTCTGCGGCCGCGGGGAGCTGCCGTGGTGGCCACAGGATGTTTGCGAGGGCGCCCTCGGCCGCGCTTGGGCGGGGGAGAGGCCGGCTCTACCCGGCGAGCCTTCCCCTTCTCTGCGGCCGAGAACCTCCTCGACGGGGCCATGAAGAAGAAGGAGAAGCAAGGGGGAATGAACTGGAAGGGCGCGCGCCAATCTGTACTTATAGCCGGCGAGGGCCAACCGTTGGCCCCCACTATCGCAGGTAATCATGACCCGCTTTGCATGCAGGGACTTGTCCAATCCGTGTAGTTGCCGAGGCGCCATGGGGAAGTGGAGACGCCCACGTCCAATCAACCGCCACACAGCGTCCTAGGCCGCAGGCTGTTAGGGCCCACGGCGCTTCGCTCTTGCCCTTCCGCCTCCCTGCACGGCCAAGTCCGGGCGCGCCTTGGGCCCGGGGGCTACTGTCGGCATTCTGGGAACGGGGGTCCCCGGACTTGCCTGCCTGCGGCCTGCGGCGTGGCTCAAAGGGGGGCCCAGCACGACCCATCTTCATCAACACAGACCCAAGACCCTCGCGAGGGGCCAAGCCTCACGGGGCGGACGACATGAAGCTTCCTTAGGCACGGCCTCATCAGGCTGGCTCGCGAGGAGGCGGAGAGATCAAGGCGGGGTACCTCACGAGGTGCCCGTGACGCAAGCCATGACGACCAAAGGCGCCAGGCGGGCGCCAGCCTGCGCAGTGTCCTCCTTTCCTCTTTGGTGCAAAGGGAGCAAGCGCAGCCGTGGAGTACCGAGGCATCAGGCAAAGGTTGCCATTTCGGTGCAACAAGACCAAGACCAGGAGGACTGCAAGACGGAGGTCATTGTGGAGCCCAAGACGGCGTCACCACCAGAGCTTTGTGCAGGCGAAGACTACTTTTGTCAGGATAGCTAGTACTAGCTGCCCCCCTTCAAATTAGCCCGCCATTGTTGGCCTCCTTCCCACTCGATATTTGGGAAGAGGACCAAGGCCTCTATAAATAGGACTAGCCACCATAGTAGGAAGGAGGATCGAAATCCGAGAGAGAGAGAAGGGTGACTGAACTCCCTCTAGCAGTTCGTCCCCCCCAGCCAAGAATAGACTCTCGCGAGGCTGTTCTTCCTTGTATTGTTCATCATCATCAGCCCAAGAGGAAATCCACCACACCACACACTGGAGTAGGGTATTACACCACAATGGTGGCCCGAACCAGTATAAACCTTGTGTCTCTTGCGTCGTTCTTCCCATAGCTTAGATCTTAGCGAGGCGGAGGGGTGCAGGTAGGTAGGAGGCGAAATCTCCGCGCACACCCCAGTGTTCGAACCTCAAGGGTCTGCCGGAACCCGAAATCCGACAAACTCCTTCTTTGACTGATCCATTTTGAACTTCTTCAATATCTTGTCAAGGTACATACTCTGTGAAAGACCAATGAGGCGTCTCGATCTATCTCTATAGATCTTGATGCCTAATATATAAGCAGCTTCTCGAAGGTCCTTCATTGAAAAACACTTGTTCAAGTAGGCCTTTATGCTTTCC